>NC_083477.1:9515383-9622883 GCF_030014155.1 Tachysurus vachellii
AAAATGGACAGACAGATGGTTCGATGCATAGATGGATGTATGTATGGGTGGATGGTCTACAGTGATCTTTGTCTCTCCTTATGTTAGTGTATATTAGTGTAGAAATGGAAATGCTGAAAAGAGGGGGTGATTGGTATTTTTATTTAACGTATGATATGTCTTTGTCTTTATAATCATCATCATCATCATCATAAGCAGCAGCAGCAGTATTATCAGCAGCAGCAAAGCATGCATGTTTATAAGCATCCTTACTAGCTGCTTACCAAGATGATAAAATATGTGATAAAACAAAAGCGGTCCACAAAAGAACTCTGCTTCAGGCAGCAGCTGGTGAATAGTTGAGAAGTGGAGTAGAAGACCAAATGTTAAACAGAAAGATGTGGAAAGGAAAAAAAATTGCTTGAGCAAAATAAATAAATAAATAAATCTGTATGAGTTCAAGTGGAGTGAAGTAGATTTAGAGGTTTATACGCCACAGGGCAGGCAATATGTCTGTTGCAGGGATGTAAGTCAATCTTAATACATTATTTGGATTGAAAAATACACACAATTGATTGATTTTCCCGATTGTACACGGCATCTGCTTGAAATTATTGTGTTTCTTTTTTTTTGTGATCTCCGATCCTATGGGCCACAAACAGTATATTGAACTATGGTCCTTAGTAACTGTCTGGTCATAGGGTCACGGTGGTTTAAATTAGACTACCAGTTTCTTATTATTTTGAGAAATGGAGCCATTCAATAGAACCAGAAACAAACAAAAAACAATTGATGGAATTTTCAAAAACCAATCTCAAGTTGAGACCAATTATGATTGAGTGTAGTTTCAGATTTCACAGACCATGCTTTTCTACCTCTCTGGGTTTTCCAGTGTTTCCATATTTATGTAAAAGGAATACCTTTGGATTTAGGCTACGCCCTGATCAGATTTCACTATGAAACAGATACATATAATAGAATTGTGTACATCTCCAGCCTGTAGATTGTATTATAGAGAGCTCCATATTGGGACCTTAAACAACGGACTACAAACTCACCTGTTTTTAATTAACTCTATATAAATAACCCATTCTTTCACTGAATCTTGTCAGAGTCCCTCTGTCTCTCTAGCACACCATAGTGACATTATTGAGCCGCTTGTTTGTGTACTGTGTGTACTGTTCTGGTATTGACCCTGTCTATTTCGTTTATTCAGTTCTGCCTTGCCTAGTTAAGTCTGTCTGATAATTTGCCTGTCTATCGACTTAGAATTTAGTTTGCCATTTTAGTTTTGTCTGCTTCATTTAATAAACCCATCACTTTTGTTCAAACCCTGCCCCGGCCTCACACGTATCAGTATTATACAGTACTCCATTAAACCACATACAAACTAGCACAATCACAGTAATGTTGCAGAAAACAATTCCAAGAGTTGGCTCAAAGCAAGAATATTTAACAAATGTAACGTCATTATCCAGTGATACAGTACAGACTTGAATTTGTAAAACCAAAGGAGCAAAAGGACCAAATTAACTGGCATGAAGGCAGACGAACAATATAATAAAAAAAAAGATGACTTCTGGCCTGTACATGCGTAAGTGTGTGAGTGTTTGCTGGAGTGAGTGATGTTGTTCATCAGTATGAGTCAATAAAGAGAGAAGTCGAATATGGAATATGGAGAGGTGGGCTTCTGCTCTCTGGGGGTCTGTGGGCTGAATTATTGTTGTGGTAATTGTGACTCAATGAGCGGGTACCTTCTTTAGGTGCAGAGAGAGAAAGAGAGAGAGATAGAGAGAGAGAGGGGGGGGGGGATGAGCAAGAATTAAGGAGACGGGTGGAAAATAGACAAAGGGGGATATGAGGAGAGAAAGAGAAAAATGAGGAGAGGGACAAAGGAGTGGAAAGTGGAGATGACCAATGCAGCCTTGTCAGATCCCAAGGCAATAAACAGCCCTTTAAAGAGACAGGTACACACTTTTAGCTCGGCCAATTAAAGAAGACGAGCACAACATTTCTACCTGAGCTCTTTGTAAGCATGGCTACAGCACTCTTCTGAGGGCATTTAAAGAGACAAGTGTGAGTATTTACTGCTTGAAGATGAAGCCACAACATCTCTGTATTTTGGTGAGATCTAAAAAAGGACACTCTTGGAATTTCTAAATTTTCCCTTGATGCTTAAATGCCAGCAGTTGAGCTCTTATGACTGGAGAAAATGGCATCTTCTTGCGAAAACTAAGACTTTTACTAATGTTGACTCCTGAGACTTGCAGCGAATAGCAGCACTACAGACTTTAGTTCTGTAGTACTCCTGATATGGAGATCTTCATTAAATCCTTTTTTTATCCACAGGTGAAAGAATTCATGAAAATGCCACGACATTGCTAAAACCTTCAAAGTACAATGTTAAACAGCAAGTCTTCTAAGTACATTATAATTTACACATAAATTGCTTTTTAAATAGCTTAATTTGCATAGACTTTGGCTAGAAAACATAACTCCTCTTGGTGGCAAACATGTCACTGGGAGTACACTCTGAAGTGTACATTTCCATACGATTTTAAATAAGGTTCCAATTAGCTTCAGAGTTGTCTCTACTGAGAGTAACCTTTAAAAACCTCAACCCCATGGCTTTGGAGGACAGGAAAAGTCCATAACGAGTGTGTATGTTACTGTGTTCTTGTGTGTGTGTGTGTGTGTGTGTGTGTGTGTGTGCATTTGGTCTGGCATCTTCTGAAATATCTTCCCCTTGGCCATTGGGGGAAAAATACAGCATTTCAAAGTTTCTCCCTGACACTAGCTAAGCCAAGTACATGCTTCTGCTTCAACTTTTAAAGACGCAGAGCCCCTGTTTTATGCTGTTTCCGGGGGTTATTGCAGGTTTCCAGAAGAAAAGGTTCGATGTCGTATATTACTGTAATTCGTTCTTTGAGGTGTCCTTAAATGATTTAAGTGAAGAGTTTTTTCAAGAGCAGACTTTATAACAGTAAGATGTTATTGTTTTTACAGTACTAAAATACAAATGTAAAAATTGTGTAATTGTCGAGCGATATGTACAGTAATTGTGTAAATACAGTTTTTTTCTATAGTAAGAGATTTATATTTCAAATTAGTCTCTGTCATATTTTAATCTTTCCATAAAGGAAGAGTCTTCTACTAGCACTTTTTTAGTTTCCCAGTAGCACAAGACGGTACATTTTTGGAGGGATTATTACCTTCAATGTGTGAAT
Source organism: Tachysurus vachellii (assembly GCF_030014155.1). NCBI lineage: Eukaryota > Metazoa > Chordata > Actinopteri > Siluriformes > Bagridae > Tachysurus > Tachysurus vachellii. The sequence goes on from NC_083477.1 coordinate 9,518,590, forward strand.
AATGAGGCTTCTGTGGGAAAATCTATAGCTGCTATTACATTAGCAATAACAGGTAAAAACTTGGACATTTCACGGATGCTCCACAACATTCATAGTAACTATAAATGCCTAAAATGCGCTATGCCATTCTATAACAAATAAAATTATTTGTAAATGAAATTTTTGTTCTGTAAGTGGGAAAAAAAAACTTTGTAACACACCTTTATTACTAAATTTAAAAATAATAAATTTTGAGATGGTATTATACAGTACCATGAGATCAATGATATTTTCAGCAAACCCTGTCTCATTTTATTCCTTACATAATATACTAATTGGTCATTTTATACTATTAAACAACATGATTAAAAAAATCACACACACACACACACACATACACGCACACAGACATCCCACTGGTGAGGCACCGATTTTAACCTGAGTGTCAAATTAAGTTTGAATATTAACTCTGATAACAATACACATGAGATTAAATTTTCATTTTCTAAATCACTCTGTAATTGAAGGAGAGGAAGCAGTGAGAGGAAAGTATATATTTTCTCTTTCGGTCTTTCACTTGGTCTCTATCTCACTTCTTTTTCATCTCATCTGGCCTTTCTTTTTAACTCTGCTCCCCTCTCTCTCTCTCTGTCTCTCTTCCTCTATGGCTATTTGTCACTGTTTCTTAATAAGAGCTCATTGTGCACTTTGCACCTCTGTTTCCTCCAGCTGCCCGATTGAAATCTCCAACTCTAATATGGCATCAATTTTTAATTAAAGGCCCCAGCTCTCACTCATAAACCTAAGTACTGGCCAGTGTTTTTATTTCTCTCTCTCTCTCTCTCTCTCTCTCTCTCTCTCTCTCTCTCTCTCTCTCTCTTTCTCTCGCTCTCTCTCTTTTTAATCATACATTTAATCCTTTAATATCATGTCAGTCATACAGACATAATATGTTCCTATATTAAAAAAGTCAAAGATATAGAATAGATGCTAGATCAGTGCTAGATAACAAGATATCAAGGTTTAGCTTTTCAGATGTCTTTTGAGAACAGTAAAAATGTGAGTGGTAATATCCAAGATATGAAGCAGAAAAGCATGTATATTTCTGGGCAAACGGCAGGTTTTACGAGAAGAAAACACACTTATGCCTGGAAATTCATAACTCAAATTCAAAATGATGAAGATTAAGTGTATAACTGAACAGGGGTTTGTTCACTGGGGGCGTTTCAGTGTGGGACACTTCCAATCCAAACCCTGTCATGCTTTTATGACAGTGGGAATATTATTCAGTCTGATCTAATGAGGAATTCATATAAATTTAAACAAATGATGGTGATTTGGTTGGATTTCTCTCAACTGCATGCAAATTAGGATGTAAAAATGGGATTAGTACTAACTCTCACCCACATTTTGTTATCTTATTTTGAGCTCCATCAAGAGACTGAAACAAAGAAAAAAGTTAAATATATAATATATAATTATGTTTACTCAGGGACAGATGTATGTGGTGTCTCTGGTCAGTCTGTGTTTGTTGCATACTCTGTGTGGAATGTCATGGTGTAAGGGCAGAAATCTACCCATTGATCACAAAAAATTATGTCCCATGTGATGCTAAATGAAGTCACTCTCTCAGGGAGAGAGCTAAAGCATATGGAATGAAGGGTCATTTGAATAACAGTGCTTAAAATGTCAGGACGTGGCCAGAGGCTCAGGGTGATTGTCAGGCTTTGGCCTGAGCAGTTGTGGATCCGAAATAGAGTATTGTAGATGGTTGTTGTGATTCAAACCGCACAGATTATGTACTTATGTACACATGTACTTATATTTGGTACCTATTTTGCTGACCAGTGGGTTAGTAACATTATAGTCTTTACAATAACACTATAAATTCACTCTACTCATTTCCTTTCATAAAAACACTCATACATATTCAGAGTAGATTTTTGGACACTGGTATTGACAGCACTCATTGCGTACATGCTGTGCAATTTCATGATGTGTGCTCTATGCGATTACTCCCAACTGAGGCATATGACAAAATTGGTGGATGAGGGAATTTCACAAAAAAAAAAACAGCCCCTTTGACTCTTAATGAATAATTAACATCAATTTCAAAGAGGTCACTAATGTCCAATAATCCACTGCCCTCGTGTCCTTACTGTCTCTGTGACAAAGACCAAACGCTCTTGCCCTACTGCCCACCCCATCAAGGAATGTCTTCAATGAACTTGCTTCACATTTGTCATTCCAAGACAGACAATAAGCCCTTAATGAGGCATCAGATAACTGTATAACACATAATTGTGGTCCCCTAAACATCTATAGTGTAAGAGTCAGTAGTTTCAGCTGTAATTCAAACAATTCTACTACATTATTGTTTCTATAGTAACTCATTTCAAGGATTTGTATGGCATTTCGAGGATCTGTATAATCTAAAAAGGTCTAAAGATAAACTGATAAAAATGTGCTCTTGTTTTAACAAAGAAAAAAATGTAATAAGATGTCATTTTTTTTGTAAAGATATGTTTAGATAACATTTATAAAATGTTACGTGTCAGGATGTTGTAACAGTCGGTTTTCCACAACGGGTAAGTCTTTAAGTCAGAAGACATTGTAATTTTTTGGGGTTTTTTTTTTGATAGCATGACAAGATGCATATTTCTCTCTTATTATCTTTAAGAGAGAGAAACCCAATGAAGCTGCTATAATGCAAATGATCGGAGATATGTAACCTGTCTCGCTGATGTTCCATAACAAATTGTTCATTAATAAGTGAAAGAAAAATGTATGTCTAGCAAATCACTATGTTTATACACTAAGGAACATGTTGTTAAAGGAAATGCTGAATATATTACCTATAACAGCCAGTAGTGTCATATATTTTATTCCTTACATCCTTACAATCCATTTAATCCTTACTAAAATAGAGGTTGAAGTCCGCTTACTTTTATTTGAATAGAGTTGGTGAAAAAACGTTCACCTGCTAACCCTGGCCATAGTTCTTAGCATCTTAAGGGGGTTTTACTTGAAATCATCTCTGACAGCATCATGTCCTGTTGTACATAGAAATGTACAAGATACAGAGATCGATTACGACTAGCATAAATGAATTATTTCATTTAATTCATGATTATGCTAAAGAAATCAATTGTGCAGATGCTTCCTCCACATCCACAGCCACAAGACCGCCAACCTCATGAATAGTACACACCTCTGAGTTCCTGTCTACCCACTTCTTCACAGAACACACTGTATAGAAAATACAGAGAAAGAATGACTGACAGAAAGCCGTGAAACTGCACAGCATTTCATTGAGAGCCAGAGAGCAGTGTGTGTTCATTCACTAGCACTATTCAGTGAGGAAGAAAGAGGAAATAATATGTGAAAGTAAATCTGGATGATCATCAAAAAAATAGAAGGCTGAGGGTAGAAAAACAGACTCTCCATTAAGTCCTTAGTCAACAGCGGTGTCCGTCAATCTGGACTAAATATGAATGGGAATTTTTATAAAAGGATGAAATAAATAAGCATTGATAATAGAGTGAAATTATGGCCTTCGTGTAAAGACTATAAAATGAGTTTGAAGCACAACACCCATCCCTGTCCATCGTTTCTGATCCACAGTTGGTTGTGTTAAAGCCTGACAGTAGAGGTGTAAAGGGGTTCACTTCACATGTACATTTTCAGCATTTAAAAGGCAGCAGCAACGTCTTCAATACTCAATTCGCTCCCACACCAAAAAATGGTCCTCCAAAAGTAATACTAAATTTCTATGTGCAAACCTTGCAACGCTGCTCATACAATACACTGGCAGCACCGCAAACCTTGGTATATGGGAAGTGGTAACTCAGTAGTTAAGATGTTGGACTACTGCTCAAAAGGTTGATCGTTCAAATCCCACAACTTCCAAGCTGCTGCTGTTGAGCCCTTGAGCAAGGCCCTTAACCCTCAACTCCTCAGTTGTATAAATGAGATAAATGTAAGTTGCTTTGAATAGGGGTATCTTGTAAATGCTATATTATACCGGTAACATAGAGTAATGGGGATCCTGCAGATGCACATGCACCAGGAACCACTAGCACTAACAAACACAAAAAACTAACTACACATTAAGATGAATGAATTCATATTGTATGGGGTATGATGGATTAGTGGTTAGCACGCTTATCTCACACCTCCAGGGTGGGGGGTTTGCATATGCAGAGTTCTAATGTACTCTGTGTTCTTTGGTGGGTTCCACTGGGAATTCCAGTTTCCTCCCACAGTATAAAGACATGTGTTATGAGATGATCTATGTGGCATTTCTAAATAGTCAATCCTCTGTAGGGCAAGCAGTTCAGAAAATGGATAAATTGGATTTATATTGCATCAAGCCTGAATTGTATTGTATCAGATGTGAATTAAAGTGTATCCATATTTTTCTTTTTCTTTAGTCAGAAAGTGAGAAATTCATTCCTGAGCCTCTGTCTATGTCCTGATGATGTCAGTGTAATGCGTAATGAGATGCAGATGCAGAAAAAAAACGCATCTCTGTCTACCCAGATGGTAGCAGATGACTGCTCTTCAAATATCCCAGACCTAGCAGAGTGCCATGAAAAATGACTTGTCTGTGCAACACCCTAAACATCCATTTCATATCTAAAAGCCCCTCAGACACAAACAAATCTGCCGCCTTTACCCAGTTGCCATCGATCGGACACTTCAAAACTGGATGTGTGTTGTTATTTATTAAAACTCTCCCTAGGATGCTATTAGTACAATTTATCCCAGGTGTCTGTGTGAGGATGCCAATGAAGTCCAAAGCTTTATTACAAAGACTGAATGTAATTCAGTGTCGATTTGATTGACAGATTTCATCTCTGGGGAAATATAGACACCCTTCTTGGCAGATTCATAGATGTATTATTTATCTCCATGTATGTGTGATAGAATGTGTCTGTTCCCTATATGCTTTATATGAAGAGAGGGATCCTTTCTGCTGGATTGTCTGTGAGTCTGTGAGACATTGGGTATGTATTTCCCTGTACAGACTCCGGAGGGAAATCCTGCTTGTGAGCACTTTGTCTCTTGGGTTGGGAGTGAGCAGGTCCTGGGCGAGGATCTCTGAGGTCAGAGGGACCATGCCTGTGCATAAATCAACACCATTTAACACCCTAAGCAGGCAAAGTCGATGCCTGTCTAATGGAATCACTCAGTTTCTCTTTCCTCCTAACTTGCTTTCTCTCTCAGGAACAGAACTAGAATATCTGAAATTGTGGCTCAGAGTTACAGAGGCATCTGCTGATGTCATTGGGGTATGTCTGGAAACTCATAGTCACTTTTCAGGCTTTGACATAACCAGCTTTGGATTAGAAATGGAGGACATTGGATAGGTGCTGTGGTTTAAACTCTACAGATTATCTACTCATTTTGATGACTGGTGGGTGCTCATAAAATTACAGAAGTGTCAGATGCCAAGTGGGTAAAGGGGACAGATTTGTTTGTGTCTCAGGGGGTTTTGGATATGAAATAGATTTTGAGCGCACCATTCAGATATGTCATTACTCATGATGGCCGTGGTTGGTCTGGGTTTATTCAAAACATAACAATCTGCCACCAACTGGATAGACAATTTCTTTCTCTTAAAATCTCTTAATGCATAACCGAAGCATGTGATCAGGGTGTAGGCTTGAAGCTCACGGTGACAGACGAGCAGCTGTGTATCTAAAATGAAGAGTCAACAGTGGGACATGTGCTCATTCTGATGACTTGTTGCTTATTTTATAGTCTTTACATTAAGGCAACACATTCACTTTATTATCACTGCTTGCTGATTTACTCCTTTCATAAAAAGTCTCATTCATTTTCAGTGAGATTTGTGAACAATCGCCTAGTATTGACTAAGGACTTAATGGAGATCGTGTTTTTCTTGCCTCAGTCTGTATTTTCATCAAATAGCTGCTTCTAAAACTGACATAGCACAAATGAAACGTCTAAAACGTGACATTCCAGCTGTATTGCTTTTGCATACTTTTGTCAATATTGTGTGTTGTATCTTCTAACAGTATTTGTGGTATTTAGGAATCGGAAGGGATTTTTAGGTCACTTTCTGATATTAATCACAGCAAAAAAAATCACCAAATATTTTCTGACCTCAGCAAGGCTCTGGAATTAAATTGCATTATAAGGAAATGTCATGAAATCTAGCTGCTTAAATATCATTTTCATTATTATTTCATATATTATTATTGAGTTGGCATTTGAAATGTTTGACCATTAGACTGATGAGATATTTCGATTGATTTGACTACATAACTAAATAAATTATTTATTTTACACACTTTACAAGGCATAATGATCATTTTTTTCTTCTAAAATCTCAATCCTTCACATTTTCACAGCTGTTTTCACACCAGTGCAGTCACTTAATTTTATATTGTTTGAAATAAAAGATGTGTCTGAAGATGGGTTTCATAATCTAAAGAAAAACTACTCAAGTGAGTCCTTTAGCCAGCAATTAGAGTGACAAATACATATGTGCTTCCATATCCATGTGTACGCCTGTAAGTAAGAGTGTGTTTTTTTTGGTGTAGCAGGCAAGAGCGGTAAAGGATGGAGACCTAAAAATTGGTTGATCTGGACAAACAGGACAAGACTAACTAGGGATCCCAAAGAATAGCTGAGTCACAGCACAGTTTTTGTGTACAGTGCAGCCAAGTTTATGACAATCCGTCTGACTTCGGGTCTGCTGTGTACCGTCCAGAAGTACTTGATCACTGCTAAAATTTATGTACAGTAATCTAGAGTGTGTAAGTGTTTGTCAATCCACCAGTCACCTAGAGATGGGCTATTTCTGTGTGTAAGCCTGTGAGATAGGAAAGACACATCTTTACAAATCGATGCATCCTTTGTGAATAAACTATTGCACAAGATTACCTGTAGTAAAACATCCTCCCCTCAGCATGCACTCTCAGAAACGAAGGTAGTAAATGGTATTTTCCTTGCTGCTAGGGTCATATTGTCAAGGGTACCTCTTTTCAATCTGAATTAGAATTTGTTATAGGTCAAGTATGCTTAGACATCTACGGAATCTTGTCACAGTGACAAACACAATGCTTACAAAAATCGGTGGACCTACTTGTACGTTGGACATAAGTGGACATAAAGGACATCTTTCATAAGTGGACTATATTTACAACTATATATTAATGTGTGTGTAATATGTGCATATATTGTGTTTTAATGTACATAATATGTCTATTATTGCCAGGTATATGTAGGTATATATACAGTAGGTACTACTTGCACTGTTCCAAGTAAAAGATAAATAATAAAGGTACAGAAAAAGATGCATTCTTCATCACCTCAACGCTGAGGAAGTGTGTTGTTTGGTGCCATTATTACTGAAATTGTGTTAAACAAAAAAAGCACAATACAGAAATATGTTACACTCAAATGTGCCCTGCTGACCTGGCTCTGTGGTGTGAGGGAAGATCTCATTTGGTTCTCTTTTTCTCTCCCTCTCTCTCTCTCTCTCTCTCTCTCTCTCTCTCTCTCTCCTTTGTTTTCAATCACACCCACACACCTACATGCCCTGGACAGTCTTGTCCAATTTGGGTAGCATGGTTAGTTTATTTTCACCCATTACACTGCAGCAGGTCAACGCCTGGCTCCGGTAACGCTGCATCTTGTAACTGAATTAATTTAATAAGGTGGTAATGAGAGAGATGCCACACCAGCAACACCGCTATAAACAAATTTAATGCCGTAATTGCCTGTGAATTGTAATCGACTGCCTGGTGGTCTTTATAGAAAACCTATTTAAACTGTTAAAAAGTGTATTGTAGCAGGAAAAAGATTTCTTATTTAAATTGATTTTAAGGATAGTAAGTCCTACACTCTCTGAAATAAAGGTACCAAATTGTGCTTTTCCTTGTTCCTGGCCTGTACTGATCAATCATCTTTTGTAGTTTTATGCTTTTTCCATAGAAACACATACACAATTGGACCTTAAGGACCCAGTTTATAAGCTTCACTCTAAAAGATCATTAAAGATGCACCAAATATACTTTCCTAAATGAAAAGATGTGCACTTAATGGAAACACTCCAACAGCAAGAAAATGTAGCTCCTTTTTTGGCTCTAAGCAACATTTAAATAGCACAATTAGAATTTTTTCAATTATTGCTAAGGATTTTATCTAACTGGTGCTTGATCCTGTGTTTATGTCTCCATGTTGGTGCACTCTAAAGAAAAGGAACCAAAAAGTATTTTTCCTTGTTGCTGGTGTGGTACTCTGCAATTTGGTACTTTTTTAAGCACAGTATTTTTTTAACTGTGCTAAAATGGTACATCAGTGTTAATTACAGACCACGTATACAGCTTAAATTGTTTTAATAGCAAAAAGACACAAATTCAAGATACAAAAGAGTTAAGCTTGGTTGTACCATTTGAGCAACACTCAAAAGAACAATTTAGTACCCTTATTTCTCAGAGTGTAGGATGATGGCCGGAAGTGCTTTATTCTACCCTTGTTATGTTATTACAACTATAGTTTATCTGGAATGATTTGGACAATGAAAGAGCTCCTTAAATCCTTTTTTGGCGCAATCCACTGGACCGCTTAACACTCCACAAAATGGATTTTTTTTTAATCTATTCCGCATGTCTGTTAATCGCGGGGCTATAAAAGATGAAAAATATCATTAATTACTTAATAATTTATCACTGTCTCGCGCCAGAAGAATTACCCAAGCCTCCCTGCTGAGGCGCGCGGGGGCGCGGAACATTGTCTCTCTCTCGCGCGCTTCTTCCTCCAATTTAAATAACGTGGCAAATTAATGACCAGAAGCCGTGTAATAATTAGGCTAATTACATTATTAGTGTCTTTGCCGATATTGCCTAGCTGATTATAAGCCTATCTTAACGCGCAAAAGTGGCCGTACTCCGTTTCCCTGGAGCGCGTAAACGCCTCCGGTAATGACGCACGTAGGTGTTTAGTAATTAAACTCAGGGACATTTGTCATCTTTATTCCTTTTCGGTTGCACGACAGCAGGGCAAAGCGGGGCGACTGTTCAATCTGCCTGCGTGACACCATTAAACGGAAAAGGATTTCTGTTGTCTTTAATGGGAATTAAAATCCAGGGTCACTTGTTTTTCCCTGCAGGCTGAAAGTGGATTAAAACGGTTTGGTGCTGTTTCAATGTTATATAGATGATTCGCATCAACTGCTCTTAATGACATCAGTAAAACTGTAATCTATTACGTTTTGCGCCACTACGTTTGCATGGAACTGACATCTCTAAAGCTAATAAGTTATTGTTCTAAGTATAAACGTTTAATCCGATTTCTCTAATGACTGTGATTAATCACGTTAACAGAAATAATGGTGCCGGAAATTAATTTAGTTGGTTAGTTTTCCGCAAGAGATCGAATTCTCTGTTTGCTCAGACACATCATCCAGATGCACGACCGCGCAGAATGAGCGCGCAGAGCAACGCAGGGACCCTTTTGGTCACCGGCACCTGTGCCATACATGACACATGGGGAGACCACATATACATGCACTCTTGTAATTCTCTCACTCTAGGTGGACCCACGTGTCCCCTTCCCTGTCCCCGCTCACCAGGCACGCCGTCCCGTTGAGGAGCAGCAAAACGAAGCTGTGCTCGGTGCGCATGGCTCCGGTGCGACGCACCCTGGTTCTCCCGACACCAACAAACAGCTCTCCACTCAGGACGCCGATCCTTCACTAGCGTATCCCACTCGGCCCAGGCTTGATCCCATGTCCCACACAACACTCTTGAGCGCAACTTTCCCGGTGTGACCGGACCTGGCACGTTGACTCCCCGCTACTCAACGATGCCACTGGGGCACATGACGACATCCGTAACGTGGCCCAGAGCTGCGAGTGTGACACCTTATCATCATCTCCGTGAAACGCAGAGAGGATCAGGAGCCTACAGTTTTACTCCGCTCAGAAGTGACGAATTAAGGTAGTTGAGGGCGTCTTCCTCATCCTCGCTGTCAACATTACGGTAGGGATCCAGACAGGAGCGAGACGGACCGTAACGCACGGAAACTCCTTTAACACCTCGGCGCGCATTCTATCAGTAATCGCGCTTACAAGAAGCGGCGCCGTTTTTAAACCCTACATCGCGTCCCCTCCCCTTCACAAGCCCATCACACACACACACGCACGCACGCACACACACACACACACACACACACACACACACACACACACAAGCACGGACGCACACACACCGTGCGCGCCTATATGCCGTTCTATCCTTGTAAGGACCTTTCACTAACTGCAATTAATTAACAATTAATACAGATAATTAACACAATGCCTACACGTTAATGTTATCTGAATCTTAATCTCAGTAACCGAGTGCCAAATGATTCTTTCTTCTTTTCTTTCTTTCTGTCTTTTAAATAAATGCTGCTGTTTTTGAAAAGCGTCTCATGAGGACCAACCGAGTCCCCACAAACTAAAAACTGTCAAATATTTCTATTATTCGACACACTCAAAACCTGTTCAAGGCTGTAAATAGTCTCTGTCTTTGTTAAATTGCCAGAGATCATTCAACTCTGTCTTTGCACAAATACTAGCATACAGAAGAACTGTCTATTTCTTTCTTCATCACGGATGCATTCCATTTCCTTTAACTGTTCCTGAAATGATTCCCTAAATCCTAAAATATGGCAAAGCACGTTATGTGTATTCTGGGCTCTCTATAAAGCTATGGTCCACAATACATGACATAAAAACTCTGTAGATCACCATCAAATACTCTTCAGAATGGACTGACTTCACTTGAATCCAATGTACTTAACCTTCATTTCATCAGAAATTTATCACCCCAAATAATAATGGCATGTTTTGAATAATGTGACTAATAGCACTGCAAAGTACGTGTCAGCAAAATTTTTGGGAATATTTACAACAGGGAACATCTAGACTATTTTTGGATACTAACAGTGCCTTCTGTTTTGGAGCTCATTAAATATTCTTCACTATTTGTTCATTTGGCTGGAAGTGTCATCCAAACATACTTGGAACGGAGACAGAATACAACAGAGCAGTTGAGGGTCAATAGCTATGCTCAAGGACCCAACTGTGGCAGCTTGTTGGTGTTAGGATTTAAACTCACACCTTCTGATAAGTAGACCAAACCCTCAACCACTGAGCCACCAACTATATTTATAAGTTAAAAAATAGTGCACTTTTGAGTTCTTGGTGAGCTGTGTTAGCAAATTATGTGGCATTCTTCCTTTGAGCTTTAATCAATTCATGCTGCAGCAGCTCTACCCCTATACTGTACGTAGACAGGGCTCACTTCGCTACAATAAATCTCGAGCAAGATTTGGCTGTAGCATCCTGCGTCTCGTGCCATAGCTAGTGATAGTTGTGCCGATATTCCAAACCAAAGAATTGCATGCATGCTTTTGCTGTTCTTTGCAGTTCTAAAAGAAAGAAATAATGAATATCAAGTATGTGACATATCAGACACAAGATGGACAAATATCTTGTTTATTTTTTATTTGCTAGCAAAAAGGCCCATTGGCAGGCTAGTAAGCTAGCTCGTATTAAGTAGTACTTTCCCTTTAACACTGCTTCTGGTACAATTGGCGTCTGTTCTTCCATGTTTAAACGAGTCTGTTAACTTCCTAAAAAGTATAATTTGCCATGTCAGTTGACGATGTTGGTAACACTTCTGTAGTAAGGTTTCAAGGTAGGAAGTGGAACTTTTCATGAGTAAAACATCCCACTGAATTTATAGGAAATATACACATTCTTGGAAACCCATTCGACCAATCAAATTAAATTAAGTTCTAAAGTATAATATATGATAAAAGCATTAAAATCACTTCAAATAAAATTATTACACAAAAGGTATGGCAGTGTTTCTTCATTTCCAGAATGTCATCACTATGCATCCCATAGGCACCTGATTAAAATATGTTTGCATGTTGAAATGTCAGCCTTTGGACCGGCCATGCAGTTCCTGAGTAAATAGTATTTGAGCTATTTTCTGGGGTATTGAATGTCGTCTAGCTAGCAAGAGAACTATGAGCAAGCAAACAATAAATAAATAAATACAAAATAACGCAACAAATTTATAACACTGTAACTTTCCATAAGTAATATCGAAAGATGAATATTTATAAACATAGTGATTTGTTGTTCCAGTTGCTGGTATAATTAGATTTCACCAGTTGCTGGTGATTTTATATAGTACCACAGGGTGAGCACAAATTGCAAGCTTCCTTTTCTTTGAAATAATATGAAAGCTGTAATAAAGTATAACATTTTTAAGTCCTAACAAGAGACTCAGAGATTTGCTTATGCTGTACAGCCAAACACTCATGTTTCATTGTTGTCATTGTAGCTTACTACTCTAAAGCAAATCTACAAATCTACTCTATCTTATACCAAGAATGCAATATGCCATGGCATGCGCTTTTGAATAGATATATAAAATTCATTCAGACAACAAGATACTAATCAAGAGAGAAATAATTTTATAGAAAAAATTGGCCAGTTAATCAATTTTTTTAGCTTGGTTTTTATTTAGCTATGATCTTTTGAGAAGATCTTACCAATACCTAATTGCTTAAGTGGTTAAATAAATCTGTCAAAGCATACATACTGTACATGTTCAGTAACGTTTAAGCTTACACTTTGTACATAGACAAAATATGGGGACAAAGTGAGAAGGGATGATATCACTTTGTATGAAAAAAAATTCTTAATCTTAAACAAGACTCTTACTGACCTTATTAACTTAAGATACAGTTTATGCAGATTATACAGATTATGCTGAGATTATGCAGTTTTCAGATTTTCTTTAAGATAGTCTCTCTGTTCAGATTTGCACTGCATCCACCATTGGAAAGATCCACAGGATCAGTGGCACTGACATGGTTGCATGACGTTTCTCTGGTTTATCAACACTTCAGCGTTGTGTCTCAGATGAGCAAAAGTTAACCAAATAAAAATATCAGTCCTGCAGCAGTGCTGATGTAGAAAACTGACAGTGATGAAGGATAGAGAATGATGAACATAAAAAAGAGGAGTTGAATCCTCTAACTGTACACCTACACGCTTAAAAACCAGTTATGATGTGCTACATGATCCACTTCTAGCAGCACCACACACCGTCTCCGAGATCCACTTCTTAAATAATATATAATCAGCATTTGTTCTTTTTTCGATGATGGCCATGGTAGAGAAGCGCTGAATAGACCAGCTACAACAAGGAATTGTACACTTGTAAAGATCTACAAAGTGACCTGTGTGATACATGTGCCTATAAAATGGTTAATTAGTGGAGCTATACCCAGCTCCCCCTGAGAATCTATTAGTTGGAGTGTATTGATTTGGAAAGTAACTGTAAGCTCGCGCCTCATATCGGTGGAGTCACATGCTGTGAGACTAATTTAAATATCACGTTGTTAATATCTGAGTGAAGCAGAGGCACACAGGCTGATTACTGTGCATTTGTTATGCGCCACACTCATTTGTTTATGTGTGCACCATGGCATCTGAGCACACAGGGGAATCCTGGCAAAGAAAAAAATCTATTTATTTCAATGCAAATTTTTTTTCCTCTGTGTGTGTGTGTGTGTGTGTGTGTGTGTGTGTCTGCATGTGTTCACCCTGCCACACACAAGGACATTATTAGGTGAATTGAATTGATTGTGTGTGTGTGTGTCTGTGTGTGTATGTGTGTGTGTGTGTGTGTGTGTTTGTGTTCAACTGGCTATACACAGTTAAGACACAAGGACTTTATTGGGTCAAAAATAAACTTGAATTCATCAGGTGAAAAGCTTAACAGAGTCAAGGAGAGTGTGTGTGTGTGTGTGTGTGTGTGTGTGTGTGCGTGTGTGCGTGCATGCATGTGTGTGTGTGCATGCACGTTTTATGTAGCCACCAGGAGGACTAGAGTCAGACAATGTGCTTTCATCAGCATTTAGCTTTCATCACTATGATGAAGGCCCTGGGAATCACACACACTCACACACGCACGCACGCACGCACACACACACACACACACACACACACACACACACACACACACACACACACACACACACACATACAGTACAAATACATACACATACATACACACAAGACCCATAAAGTGTGTTTCAACTTGCAAATAATTTCAGAACATAAACTCACACATTTCTTTTTTATAAGTCAGCATCTGAGGATAACTGATGAGCTGAATTACATCCATCATTAAAGACAGGAAGCTTATACAGTTCTAATGAAGGCATCATCACATGAGAGAAGTGTTTTGACTCTCACTTTAAAATTCTCAAGGAAAGTGTTTTGACCTGAACAGATTTCAGACAAGTATTTATGTCCTAAATAATAAATAAAAATAATTTAGATTCAACTGTCATAACCTGATGAGACACTAACAGCTAACTAACAAATCTTAATAAAAACAGAAATAGTTCTTGCTTTTCCATTTGTGATTTTTCACAACTTGTATATTTAGGGTTACTGATGGGATTATTTTACATTATAAACTTATGTTTTTAGTTTACAAGCCTACAGTATGTTTTTAACGTGACACAAGAACGGAGCGGAGAACTTTGGTGCCATCTAGTGGAAAATTGATGTGGTAGCAAGCGGCATTTTGGCTGTTTCAAACATTTCAATTATTTCAAACAGCAAAAAAGAAAGAAAGAAAGAAAGAAAGAAAGAAAGAAAGAAAGAAAGAAAGAAAGAAAGAAAGAAAATCATGAACAATGTTTCTATTTGCATTCTAATTTAATGCAATAAATGTCATTATAGTACTGACAACCCCTAACATCTTCTTCTTCTTCTTCTTCTTCTTCTTATTATTATTATTAATGAATACATTTTTTTATTATTATTTTTGAAAATATACATTCATTTTAAGTTTTTTAAATATATTAATTAATTATTTAATGATTTAATGATTTAATTACATAAATTAATTATTTATTTATTATTATTTTGGAGATATATACATTCATTTAAAAAAAAAAAAAATATATATATATATATATATATATATATATATATATATATATATATATATATATATATATATATATATATTTGGAACATCATCTTTTGCTTTAATCACATTGTTCACTCAAGCTGTCATGAACACCGATATAATCTCATAATATAAACCTCATAATTCATTTCTGATTAAATCCATAAGAGTTTAAATACGGACCTAGGAATAGCACAGAATATTGAATATTAAATATTTTAAATATATTTAGAACATTCTCTAAAACAACAATATGAGCAAGACTCGCTCTCTCGTTAGTGAAAACTATCACTAACTAACTATCACTAACTATCACTAACTAAGGGGGCACTAACTAAGGGGGCTTAGTGGTTAGCACGTTCGCCTCACACCTCCAGGGTTGGGGGTTCGATTCCCGCCTCCGCCTTGTGTGTGTGGAGTTTGCATGTTCTCCCCGTGCCTCGGGGGAGTACCCGGAGGAAACCCCCGAGGCACGGGAAATCTCTGGAAAATTGTCCCTAGTGTGTGATTGCGTGAGTGAATGAGAGTGTGTGTGTGCCCTGTGATGGGTTGGCACTCCGTCCAGGGTGTATCCTGCCTTGATGCCCGATGACGCCTGAGATAGGCACAGGCTCCCCGTGACCCGAGGTAGTTCGGATAAGCGGTACAAAATGAATGAATGAATTCTCTAAAACCTTCTGTACGGAAAAGAAAGTTCCAGATTCTCAGTGTAGTCTCAGACTTCTGGTCCCCACTTTATATTTGTAAACCCTGCTGAAAAAGCCAAGCACTTTTGTCTTTGAGTTTCTGTATCTGATTTAGAGTTTAAAGTTGTTTCATTAGGAACAGAAATGTAGAAAAGTTTAACAGCACTCACTGTCTGGCTGAAAAGGCCTATTATGATCATGCAACGTGTTTTGTCAGCTTGTGTCTGGTCATAACATGCAGGTCATTCAGTGTAATTCAAGTTAAACTCTTTAAAATAATATTCATTGTGGGCCACTGGTTTGCATTTAGACAGGAAAACGGTGTTGTAGGTTTGTGACAAATCTTTACATGATTTCTTCTGTGGGTCAAACCAAAGAAAGGTCTTGTCCTGGGTCAGATGTGAAACCTGAATGTTCTAACTAAAACACTAGAGGGAGATAATGTCACACTGAAAAGGTACAGGCACTAGTCAGGTGTACAGTTTACATTTTCTGTGTTTGACTGAACATCTTATGATAAAACATTTCTGTTCTGATTGACACTCACCAGTACTCAAACAAAATCATACGGATTGGAAGAGTGGTGTTTCTTTACAGCGGTAAAGTTTTAGGCCCAGTACTTTTCTAAACCTCTTTTCTTTATGCTATTTATTTATCCATTTTTTCTTCATTTCTTACCCATCTGTGGCTCTAATAGTATATATACATCTAACTGACAGGCATCAGTTGAAAGTCTTGAATCAGATTAGTTTAAAACTTTGTGAATTCCACATACATGTTTTAGATTTTATTCATTTCCTTGAATATAAATGCAGCATTAATACAAATAAGAAACATGTTTATTTTATACATTTTGATTTCATTTATTTAACACAGATCTTATTTCTCCAATAAATAATTCTGATGGTGGATATTTTTTCCAATCTGTCCTGCAGTTATAATGGAGGAATCACAGAGCATCCCATGCTGACCATCACCAGAACAATCCCACTGGAGCCCCTTTTTGGGAGTGTGTGTTTTTCTTAGTGCAGTGTCCTTTGTCATCTAATGTGACATGATGATATGTTTCAGCTGAACCTTTCCCTAGTGGAAAGTTTGGTGTGATATGATTTCTTCCCACCTAAAACACACATATACTGTACTGTATAACTACACAGAGAAAAGTACAACTGTATACTAGTGTAGTATAGTGTAGTATAGTATAGTGTAGTGTAGTATAGTGTAGTATAGTATAGTGTAGTGTAGTGTAGTATAGTGTAGTATAGTATAGTATGGTGTAGTGTAGTATAGTATAATATAGTGTTGTGTAGTGTAGTATAGTAAAATATAGTATAGTGTAGTGTAGTATAGTATAATATGGTGTTGTGTAGTGTAGTATAGTGAAGTATAGTATAATATAGTGTAGTGTAGTATAGTAAAATATAGCATGGGGTTGTGTAGTGCAGTGTAGTATAGTGTAGTATAGTATAGTATGGTGTAGTGTAGTATAGTGTTGTGTAGTATAGTATAATATAGTGTAGTGTAGTATAATGTAGTATAGTATGGTGTAGTGTGGTATAGTAAAATATAGTATGGTGTAGTGTAGTATAGTATAGTACAATATAGTGTTGTGTAGTATGGTATAATATAGTATGGTGTAGTGTAGTGCAGTGTAGTATAGTATAGTGTTGTGTAGTATAGTATAATATAGTGTAGTATAGTGTAGTGCAGTGTAGTATAGTGTAGTATAGTATAGTGTTGTGTAGTACAGTATAATATAGTGTAGTTTAGTATAACATAGTGTAGTATAGTATAGTATAGTGTTGTGTAGTATAGTATAGTATAGTCTAGTGTAGTATAGTATAGTATAGTAATCTCCTCTAATCTAGCAAATTGCTTTTATCTCTGTTTCATGTGTACTCAGAGCCAAAAACCCAACTGTATCTACGAGGATCTGTTCACTGTGTTTCTGACAGCACACACATCACACACACCATCAGGACATTCACATACATGATGTGGGCAGCATATATCAGAGTCACTTAGAAATTTCAATGTAAATTTTAAACAAAAAAATTATTGTTATTTTCCCTGCTCTGTATTGTCCTGAACTGTCTCATGTGTCCTATGTGTCTTACATGCCTTAGTATGCCTGTCAGTTCAAGGAAATGCAACTGTATTTCTCTTTGTATGGGACAAATGAAAGAGTAGTAGAAAAAAACAGCAATAATAATAATAATAATAATAATAATAATAATAATAATAATACAGATAAATAACAAGTATTTTCAAGAATTTCTAAAGCTCATGTAAAATACATTATAAATCTAAAATATAAGAGAAGGGAAATGTTGAAAATAAAGATGTCATTTTACAGAGAAAGGGAAGTGTGAGTGAACTGAAGTGGAAAAGTGGTGAGTGTTTATAATGGCAAACTAGTTAACTGTTCGCTAAGGAAGTTTGCTTGGGCTTTATGAATTCATACACTATTTCCTTGGCTGCAACTTTCTTTCAGGTAAGAGAAAGACAAGCTCCCTGTCCTCAAAAACTTTTTTTTTCTTCACGGCAAGCTCTGTGAGAAACTTTTATTCTGCCTATTTTCTTGTTTTAATATTTCAAACACAGTGTGATCCAGGGCATAACAGAGGTTAAACCGTGTTGATTGGTGGCTTTTGCTCTTCCCTACTCTTTCCTTCTGTCCTTTACTCAAGTCAATAGCTTCCAGACGCTGATGCTGTCTGCTACAGACATGTTTTCTTCGTTTCATTGAACATGACCCCTTCCAGCTCACTCACTGCACCCCCCCCCTCCCAGCCTTTTCCCCTTTTTCCCCTCTCTAATGTCTCTGTGCCCTACCCTGATGTAGGTCACTACAGATTCGTATCCCTGCCTGCTTCATTGGTGGCTTTTATTGATTTCAGGAGCACAATTCAAGATAATCAATATGGGAATGTGCCATTAGCTGGGAATATTTATTCTTTTAAGTGCTCCCTACTTCGCCATCCTTCTTTAAAAATAGCAGGATAATGGATAATGTGTTCAGACTGACACAAAGCCCATCTGACTCCATTGATCTAAGCTTTACATAGACTTGATTATTCAGACTTAATATAAGACCTTTAGGATTCCAAAATAAAAGAATGGCTAATAACTTTCTTAGTATATAGTATTCTTTACATATCATATGACAGCCTACTTAGTAGGACTTACTTGTAGGACATAAACTATACAAAGCTCTCAACAAACTAAGCTTCACTTTGTATAAAGCTGATTAGAATTCTTCATAGGCTTGTAATAAATCCTTGTAAATATTTTTTTATAAATCATTACTTTATAATAATGGCTTATAAAGCTCAGATAATAGAGAACCAGTTACTCTGATCTTTTTTATATGATTAATATAGTTTTATAATGAATAATTATTTGATTTTATTTATTATTTTATTTATTTATTTTGCCATGTAGTGTACTGTATGACTTTTAAACCTTACAATCACCTGTGAATGATTATAAAGCAACTGTAATATGTAATAGAGAAATATGTAATATTTATTATATAAATAATATATAAATACCTATTATATAAAGTTAATTATAAATCATGATATAAGATGAAAAGAGTGTGACAACTGTATTATATACAGTAGCTATAGGTCCTTTTTTCTCTCTTTCTTTCTTTCTTTCTTTCTTTCTTTCTTTCTTTCTTTCTTTCTTTCTTTCTTTCTTTCTTTCTTTCATTCTGTCTATCTCTTCTACTCTGTTTCTTCTTAACTGTGTAATCAGTAAGTAAAAGATTAGTCTAATTAGCATAGTTGATTGAATGTGATGGCTAATTCAGGCCAATTATAGCTTATGCTGAACACCGTCACCTGTATGTTTATACTTATAGTTTTATACGTTTATACGTTTATACTTATACGTATAGTTAGTTACAAATACACAATATTTATTATAGTAGATAAACTGTAGCATAGTAGACAATATTTCCAGAGAAACTATATTTTTTGGAAAAAAAAAACTTTTAAGGTTATCATAGATGCAGCCAATAGATCTATAAAATCTATAACATATACAGTGGGGTCCAAATTTTTGAGAGCACTAGAGAAAATGTTTGTATTTTAAATTCTTTACAAATGATTTAAATCATTTTTTTTTATTTAACAACTCAATGAAATGTAGGATCTTTGAAATAATAAAAAAAATCTTTTATATAAAGCAGTTAACATCACACATTTCCTTATTTTTAAATACTGACCCTGAAATAATAACATAAATTTGAATAAACAATTTTAACATTGTTTAATAATTATTTCTTCAAGTCCCAGTTTTTTTAGTGTGGTCTCATACTTTTGGAGCACACTATAGCTTACATATGCACTCGATGTGCTGAAAGTAAGTCAAAGTAAGTAAGTAAGAGTGGAAGTGTATATGAATGACACAGAAATGAGACGGAAAAAGAAAAGAAGAAAGAACTTTTGGTATTATAAGTATTATTGCCTCCTCACAAAGCAGATCTGTCAGAGGTTTTCTCTGTTCTAATGATGTCTTTCATCCCTCACTCTTGACAGCAGTGCTAAAGAGCTGGTGCCTCTTTCGTCTGATGAGTTGCTCTTCTTTTGTTGAAGCTGCTTCAAAAGGATTGCGCAGGATCAAGGCTCTCACTGTTAAATGTTTTCAAATTGAATGACCTTTTATAGCAGTTAAAAGCTCATTAATAATTTAAGGCATATTAATTTTTAAAACAACAATAGTTTTACTGCACAGACCTATTTAATGAGACAAACATCCTACTTAATCAGATGAGACAGTACTGGATCTTAAATATACTGTCGTTTCTGGGGATTCTGCATGAGGACATCACGCATTAGTGCATTAGTGCAGATATTACAATAACCACAGCCTTGCTTTTCTCTCTCTCTCTCTCTCTCTCTCTCTCTCTCTCTCTCTCTCTCTCTACCACTTTCCATCCATCCCTCTGTTTATCCTTTCAGCAGGAAAAAGAACAAGCTGGTCATGTCCAAGAGAAAGCAAATGAATGAGGCAGTATTGTAAGAGGCCCTGGTATTGTGGTTATATGACACACAACTCTAACAGGATGTCAGCACTTGCCCTGAACCAGAGAGAGAAGGATATCCCCCTTTAACCACAGACCATCCAGCTTGAACAGGGAGCAGCCATGACCTTTCGAAACAAGGGTCAAACAGAAACGATACCCTATTGAAATAGGTGATAATTAGATTAGTGCCTTCTTGAGTGTGCTGGGGAATTGGGTTAACTCTGTCAGTGTGCTCTCACACACACATTCACATTTACGCCCTCAGAATTAAGAAGTAAAAATAAAAAAGGTGACACAGTCTACACATGCAAGTACAGTCTAATACTGTTGTTACTAGACAGATAGATAACAATTCACATTGTCTCAAAGCAGCTTTACAAGCGTTTAGAAACAGAAAAGAAAAAAAGAATGAAAGTAAATAAATGAATACATACATTTATAGTTTAAAATTAATTTCAAAATATTATTCTAAAATTTAAAATACAATATATCTGTAAACGGCTGTCCCTAACGAGCAAGCCAGACGAGACGCTGGCAAGGAAAAACTCCCTGAGGATGGTATGAGGAAGAAACCTTGAGAGGAACCAAGGCTCAGAAGGGAACCTCATCCTCATTTGGGTGACACCGGACAGTAAATAATGTAAATGTAAATAATGCCATTTCTACAACAGTTTATAATAGTGTACCCGAGAGCTCCTGAGGAACTAATGGCTCAGCGCAGACTCTAAGAGCTCAGCACAGACCCAACACTAATTCCTTACTGCCAAACACTGATCCAAGTTAATTAAAGCTAGTGTCATATGACAGTCTGGGAAAACATTTTTCATTAGAGTTTCAGTTTTTGAAAACTACTGGGATTTCTAAACAGAAACATGTTTCTCTTTTGCATGTTTTTCAACCACAAGTAAAATTACTATTTTTTTTATTCATTTTTTCTTCAAATTGGTCATCTGACATTTCCCACCCACCAAAAGTACATATTTATACCAAAAAACTAACTGCAGCTTTTTTAACTGTTGCGTATACAGCATAAAACATGAAAAAGGAAATTTTTTCTATCCTCTTCTACATACACAAGCTCACAGACACATGTGAATTGCTTGGATTACTGTGATTTTCATGAGAGAACGTTTCGTTCCTTGACCCCACAGTTGGCTGTGTCTTCTTGGGTGTGAGATGTATCATTATGGCATGTTGTAGCAGGTTTTAGCATATTGTAAAATTTAAACGTACAAAGGGAAAAATTGCATTTATATATACCATTCTGTGTGTGACATATCTTCCATCATGGAAGCTATTTAAAGACCTGATAAAAGCAGGACATTTACTGTGTGAGGAACTCATAGTGTCATATAAAGATTGTTACTTGTCACACTGTACGAGGTGATCTCATTCCCAATTTCTCCATCATTTACAAGCAGAGTTCTCCAGTGCCAGACTAAAGAAAATTAGAGAAAAAAAATAAAGAAAATTACTAGGATTACATCATACAGAAAAGAAGCTTGCATGAATGGAAACAACCCCCTGGAAAGTAGAACCAAAGTAATGCAGAAGAAAACATTTTAACACAAAGAGCACAAGGAAGGAAGGAGTTTGGAGCTGTTTGTGACTAGGTAAAGGCGGACAACATAATATGGCCATTGAGATATTACTCATCCGTATTTTCAAATTTATAGCTGTCCTGTGATTTTAATCCTTTGCTATCCTCCTGTTGATTGCTCTCCGGCAAACACTGTAACAGATGAGATTTTTGAGAACAGATTTTAATTAAAAACATTTCTAACACTGCCAGAACTTTATCATCAACTGCATCATTTGGCTGCACTGGCGCTTAATGAGCTACCAGTGAGAATGACAAATTAGGTTTTCTAAGACCGCTGATGTTTACTCACAGCCAAAGAATTCTTTTACAATGTGCAACTTTTATCTGTGACAAAAAAAGCAGAAAATGATAGCGTGTAAAGCATGTCTTTAGCTCGTACGTTTGGTCTGTGGTTGGTCATTCACAGTATGAGTCACATGAACTCTTCATTTGAATGTGGGCGATTTTTGGCAATGTTGAGTGATGAAAAAACACAATCCAGGAATAGCTAGAAATATTCTGGCGTTCATTACCAACTTTTATGTTGTTTCTCTCTCTTTCTCTCTCTCTCTCTCTCTCTCTCTCTGTCTCTCAAAAGGTTATGGACAACAAAGACTGGGCTTATTAGAAGAGCCCTCAGCTTCTCTAACACACAAGCCCACTTTGCAGAACTGCGTTTGCTCTCTGTGGTCAGAAAGGAAGCACCTGCCAGCACAGAATATAAATCCAGCTAATGCAGTGTGCTGGTGTATGTGGTTTGGAGAGGCCTTTTTGTTCATTAATGAAGCCTTTGTCAAATATGGCAATATACCATTCTGATGAAAGGCAATGCACTCAGTTGTGCTGTATGTGACTCATCCTCTGGGGGCTGCGGAGGCTCCTGTGGTTTAATCACTGAGTGAACATCTCAATGTGTGTGTATGAGAGAGGGAGAGAGAGAGAGAGAGAGAGAGAGAGAGAGAGAGAGAGAGAGAGAGAGAGAGAGAGAGAGAGAGAATGAAATGGCCATAAAATGACTGGCCATGAAATGATAACTGTTCAGAATTGACAGGAACCCCATCTGACTATTGATCTAAACTTTGACTAGCATGCAAATATAGTCCCTTATGGCCACAGAGTGAAGGGTAATGAATTGTGCTCATACAACAAATTCACAAATAAATCCTTATATAGTATACATATGTGTGTGTGTGTGTGTGTGTGTGTGTGTATGTGTGTTTACATGCCTGAGCCAAAAGAATACACACATTCCATAAAATGTTAAATAGCAACAAAGGTGTAAATGATTTGGTGTGAATTTGTTAACAGTAGTATGAATTGCTTCACCCTCCAACTGATGTAAGCATTGTGTATGTTTCTGATTTTTACTGGTGTGTGTGTGTGTGTGTGTGTGTGTGTATGTGTGTGTAACTGACTAATGGAATTCATAATTAAAAAAGCTTTTAGTGTTTGGAATGCTACTGTGGCTAAGTAATGAGGAGCAGACTCTCTCTCTCTCTCTCTCTCTCTCTCTCTCTCTCTCTCTCTCTCTCTCTCTCTCTCTCTCTCTCTCTCTCTCTCTCTCTCTTTCTAACATGCACACACACACACACACACACACACACACACACACACACACACACACACACACACACACACACACACACACACACACATACATACAAGGTACTTTGTTTGTAACTACCTTGTATAACCAGGAAGTCTGTGGAGCTGAAGAAAATATCTGTGAAGGAATTAGCAGCCTGTAATGTCTTTTGTAGACTCCTTAATAAACTTTAAATATTAAAAAAAAACATATACCTTGTATATTTGAACCATATACAATTTCCCTGGAAGCCTCATGCTGCCATAGCTATACACTAGACTGACATGGTCTGAGTTCTGACTTATATATAAGTTATTATAACCATAGATTTCCAAAATAGGGCTTGAAATGTCTAAACAGCCTTCAGAGAGTTTTTTTTTATTTTTAAATATCCATCTGCATCAAGTTAGAGCTTCAATACCACTCGAGCCTGAATACTGCTGAGGTCAGTGTAAGAGTTTCACTTTTCTTTTGATGATATTCATCGAGAAATCTGTCATCAAAACCAAATTTTTGCACGTCTACACCTAACGTTATCTGATTTTCAGTTGCTCAAAGTCTAAACCCAAATTTCTCCCATTGAAAGGTCAACATATTCCTGAAGAACCCTGAAGAATAAAACATCTAAAAACAAACTAGAGCTAGAAATCCCAGCACTGTGATGATGATCTGCGACTGAAATCCCAAACTGGCTTCAACTAGAAATGTAAGCAGGACTGTTTTAATTCCTCTTCCTCTTATTCTTTTGTTTACCTGTTGACGATATTTTCTAACAAATTTAGTTAGTTCTATTTCACAAAATATAAACAAACTAGTAATCTAAACCACCATGACCCTCACCAGAAAGTTCTAAAAATAAACTAATGAATTAACAAATGAATGCACTTTACAGCAGCAGGTTCATTTTTGAGTGCTTACTCGTATCTACATAAAAAAATAAATACATAAAAATCTCCTGTTTGGGCAGCTTGTTCGTTTCCTCCTACAAGATCCACGGACCAATGCAAACTAAAAAAAGTTAAAAAAAAAAAAAAAAAAAAGAAAATTTATTGATTAACTCTTTACAGCATTCAAAGTACTAGCTCTGATGTTTTCCTAAATAAATACAGCCAGAATAAAAAATCTAACCCCCTTCTATATCTTTGTTTAATTATCTACATCTGTGAAGCTGCAGTTATTAAAGCATTGGATTAAAAAAAATGTTCTGGATCCTCGTCATCTGTTAAACTACGCTGATAAGATATCAAGTCACATCAGGCAAATTTTTTGATTCCACATGATTTAGTTTGCTTTCTGGGAAATTTCCTTGCCTTCCCTTCTCATATCTATCTTGTTCACTGGGGATCCAACTCTACATTCATATTTCAGTACAGCAGCTTTGTGACAATACTGATAGTTAAATGTGCTACATAAATAAAACTGAATGGAACTCTATTGAAGTGAATGTCTCAACAAAAGTGGTTGTAAGAGAGAATTTGTTAGAGTAGGAATGAGACTACACAAGAACGAAGGTGTCTGGGTTGAGATGTGGGTCATGGACTCCTCTACGTTTTAACACAGAGGGCGTCCGATCCACCGCTACAGAGATCTTTATTAAACTCCACTGAGCCATACTTCAGGTTTCATAGGGGTTAAACTCCAGCATGGATTGCAACGTGTCAAGGAAAATCTGGAGAGTGAAAAACAAAACCAGCTTTGAACTTTGCTCCTTCACTCCAGGAGCTATTTAGGATGTCCAAGTTCAATAGCGGGGGGTCCTGACAGGATTTTTGTGTCCATCAAAAGAGTTGATGAGCGTAATTTGGTTTATGGATTTATATACACGGCTGTGACGCACTCGATTTGCATGAGTTTGAGTTTGACTGCACTGGGCGCAAACGTTGCATTACCAAGCAGCTGAAGGAAATTTATTTGTTCTAGTGGTGAGGACAAGCAAACATAACATAGTGTGGAAGTGTGTGTGTGTGTGCATGTGTGTGTGCATGTGTGTGAGCGAGAATGAGAGAGAGACAGGAGGATGTTAAAGAGAGACAGCTGTGGTGACAGAAATAAAAGAGTGCAGTTATGTAACATAAAATGCATAATATGAAAAAGACAGTTTTCGGTGTCCGACTGAGAAAGAGGAGGGAAAAAATTCAGGGAAAAGCAGATTGAAGATGATTAAAGGAGATGTGTGTGAGAACCCACCGTCTGTTCTCTGTAACTGATCATCCTTTCTCCCAGCATGCTGTAGTGTTAGTAAAGGTTGCATACCGATATTAAACCATGCATGTGTGGTTCAGTAAATTATGACCAGCAAGGGAAAATTCAGTTGGAAAGACTTTTTGTATTTCATTGTATGACATGACATTTTATGATTTCAGCCTTTATGTATGTGCATGTGAATATGTGAATCTGGAGAAAGACCAAGAACTGAAAGGGAAACTACACTCTTATGAATATAAGCGTTTACACAGAAACAGAATCACTGAATAGAGGGATAAAAAAAAATTTTCAATTTGAGAGTCAATTGTCAAATTTTGAAAAACTAGTGATGAGGTAATAAGATCAGTTTGTAAAACCACAGTGTTTTATTCTTTGGTAAAATAGTAGTTTCAGTGATCTTTTGAGCGTAATCATTAAAAGTAATTTCTTACCAAAAACAAAGGTTTCCCTATATGTAGCTACCTTATGAGGACCTGAGAAGTAAGTCAGATCATGGTATTTCACACATATGAACATTTTGGGGGGGGGCACGGTGGCTTAGTGGTTAGCACGTTCGCCTCACACCTCGAGGGTCGGGGTTCAATTCCCGCCTCCACCTTGTGTGTGTGGAGTTTGCATGTTTTCCCAGTGCCTTGGGGGTTTCCTCAGGGTACTCTGGTTTCCTCCCCCGGTCCAAAGACATGCATGGTACAGTAGGTTGATTGGCATCTCTGAAAAATTGTCCCTAGTGTGTGATTGCGTGAGTGAATGAGAGTGTGTGTGTGTGCCCCTGCGATGGGTTGGCACTCCATCCAGGGTGTATCCTGTCTTGATGCCCGATGACACCTGAGATAGGCACAGGCTCCCCGTGACCCGAGGTAGTTCGGATAAGCGGTAGAAGATGAATGAATGAATGAATGAATGAATGAACATTTTGGGTATTTATATTATTTGCATTTAGTAGCCTAAGGAGTTTCTCAAAGGTTTCTTTTTACGAAAGTTGAAAGTAGAACCCATTTTGAAAGACAGAACCATTAACCATTCATAGAACTCTTTAGAAAGCACCTCATGTACAAATGCACGAAAATGAACGTATAGCAGTTGAATATTTTAGTCAATATTATGCATTACGCTCTTATTTGCTTTTTTCCTGCTCTTTTAGCAAATGCCTAATCTATCTTTTATTCTAGCTCATCTTGTACACATATGGATGCTTTCTGTTAGTCCTGAACATGTCTCTCTTCCTCTCTTTGGGGGGGATTAACCTTCAATATCCTTTGGTGGCTTTAAACACAAATATTTGCCCTTAAGTAACACTTCCAACTAAAAACCAGTCTAATTCAATACAGCAGTGCTTGCTGTGTGTCTGTTCATCTTTTTTCTCTCTTTACCCTTCTTTAATGGCTTTATCCATAAAATCAATAAATCAAGATATCCAGAATAAAAGAAACATTGAGTTAATGATAATTCAGAATGACCTTTTGGGAAAACTTTACAACCAAACAAAAATGCCAATGAATTACAGAAGATTAAAGGTATTTTCTTGATGACTGATACACATGATCAAAATATATAATGTTGAAGCTTATTAATTATCAGACATATCATTAAACAGCCAAAACAACCTTCGTAACACGAGATGATTTGACAAATCAGTGGAGAGAGTGTAAGTGAGCTGTTTAAGCCAGTAAGGAAGAACTTCCATGCACAGGTTTATTTTCAGTGATTTAAAAAATAAAAAACACACACACATAGATAAACACAAACTGTGTAGCAACTGCGCAAGTAACATAAACCCTGGGACATAGAACAGTGTTAGAGTGTGATTGATTTAAGAAAAAAAACTTTGAATTTGATTATTCATGAATAAACGGTATATTCAGGTACATTGGTCATCATAAAACCACAAAATCACTGGATTGAATCATGGCTACTGTGAGTGCAGCTTACTGTAGCTACGTCTATTATAATACCTCAAAAATGGCATATAACAAAATTCATTTTTTCCGTCTTCTCTCCAAGCTCTCCTAGATTAGTAGCTACCTTATAGTGGATGCTGACAAACTTGTAACTTAACTTTTAATGATTAGTTTTAGGATTAAGAAAAGAGTGGTTATGTCCTGCAGTAGCGCTCCTTGTTGTTTAAATTAGCACCATGGTGTGTGAGGTATGTCTGTTTTGAGTTTGAACACATACATACATCTGTTTAAACATTCTGGTTTTGCCCTCAATTTTTTTTAAATATATGTCACATCTTTAGTTCACTAATAAGCCCAGAGAGAGAAAATCACATGAAAAGTCTGTAAAATCTCTCCCCTGACTTAGCGTCTCACACAGAAGCCAGTTGCAGGTCCAGTGAGCTGCCTTCAGCTAAATAATTTACATAAATTCATGTGTTGGATAAACTGCATCAGT
Organism: Tachysurus vachellii; assembly: GCF_030014155.1. Taxonomy (NCBI): domain Eukaryota; kingdom Metazoa; phylum Chordata; class Actinopteri; order Siluriformes; family Bagridae; genus Tachysurus; species Tachysurus vachellii. The sequence goes on from NC_083477.1 coordinate 9,547,085, forward strand.
GGATCTGCTACAGAAGACAAGATGATTCATGTTAAAAAGTTATCTCCCACCGTATTCTTTCAAGTCATAATTTACTGCTCCACCAGTTTGCAATCCCTGTTTAGATCTCTTTCGTGGCTTCCGTAGAACAAACCTTCAGGTCTGCAATATTTCCAATGATTATACACTGCTTTTCCCCTCACTGCCTCTTTTGATTTCTTCAGTTACATCGTTAACTATACCATATATTTATTATTTATTATTTCTTCTAGGATGGCAGAAAAGTCCATGTTTCCTCTTTCCCCTTCATTTCTTACCTTGTGACAATTGTAATGGGGGAAAAGAAAGAATGAAAATAATGCAAAATTGTTTGGAAACTAACCAGGCCTTCATGACTAAATAGAAATGAGTGGCATGGGTCGGCTAAAGGAAGCCCTATAAAGATTCTGCTGATTGCCCGCTTGGTGTGGTGACTGATTTGTGACAGCCTTAGGGGAAGTGGAGGCCTGGGCTGCTCAGTGTAATTATAGAAATCTTCATTCATCTTAAATCCATAAACAAGCGTGTCACCTCACTATATGCCTCAGTTCTGTTATACAGCCATGTCTCAACATTTATTTCAATTAGCAGTTTTTGTACTTTTTAGAACTATAAATTACAGAAGGAGGGGCACCAGGGCTTAGTGGTTATGCTCACACCTTCCGGAGGGTTGTTTGAGGCCTAACTCGGAGGAGTTTGTGTGTGTGAACTTTGCATGTTCTCCCAGTCCAAGGACATGCACTGTATGTTGATTGGCATCTCTACATTTGGGCACGTGGTGGATCAGCGGTCAAGGTGCTGGGTTACTCATCAGAAGGTCGGGGTTCAAGCCTACAAGCTGCTAAGCTATCAACGTTGGATCCTTGAGTGAGGCCCATAACCCCACCTGCTCCAGGGGTGCCGCACCATGGCTGACCTTTGGTTCTGACACCAGCTTGATAATAAGTTGGGATATGAGTTATGGCTCTGGATTGTTGATCGAAGGATTGGTGTTCAAGCTCTAGCACTGCCAAGCTGCTGCTGTTGGGCCCTTGAGCAAGGCCCTTAACCCTCTCTGATCCAGGAGCGCTGTATCATAGCTGCCCCTGCACTCCGACCCCAACCTCCTCAGTTAGGATATGCAAATAAAAGAATTCCACTGTGGTCTAATGTATGTGTGGCTATAATAAAAGCATGGAAGCCTCACATACATTAGAGCACAGTGGAATTCTTTTCTTATATATATATATATATATATATATATATATATATATATATATATATATATATATATATATATATATATATATATATATATATAGGATAGGATATAGTATAGGATAGGATATATGGATGGTATTACAAGACAGATGAAAAACTAGCTAATGACATTGACAATATATTCAGAAATCTATTTATATGTGGTGTCTCAGGTAAGCTGACAAGAAACTTTACTGATACACCATGTTGCTGAAGGTCTCATTCCTCACCATATGCAGCAGCTCAAACTGGGTGTGATGATTATATTAGTCTCTAATCAGTGCATGTGCTGGAGAACATTCAAACACCAGAATGTTATCTACACAATTTGGGCACTGCTGATAAAGCACTGATGGACAATTCATCTTGCCGAGTGATTCTTGTCTTCAGGTTAGACTTTAAGTTCATCCATCTGGACTGTGAACCCAAGCGCTGTCTTTGTGTTTTGACGAGATCCAGCTATTTTACTCAGCTTTTTCATCCTATATCCTGACATTAATGGATGGATGGAGTTGGGTTTATTTTCTTCCCAACTTCCCCACTGAACATTAAATAACAAGGTGTCCAAATGTATCTAGTTGGGGGCAAGATGGAGGACTAAAATACACAGTCACAAATCACAGACCTTGTCTAATAATATACCCAACAAATAACAGGCCTACTGCATTTGTATTCAAGTGAGTAGCCGAATAGGTATGTTTTATGCAATTGCTGTCAAATGCTTGGCAGCGTTGTGTAAATAAAGATTTTGCTGACTTCATTCATCAGTTAATCATTTAATCACATAGGAACAGTGATGCTGGACTGAATTGCTGTCAAGTGTGTTTTGAATCTTGTTGAAGCCCATCATAATGCTAACTTTCAGTCAGTTCTGCTAGTGGAGAAAGTAGACAAAAATGGCAGCGGAGCACAAATGGAAGTGGTTTAAACATCCACAGGCTATTTTGACCAACAACTGTTTTAAGGAGCAGGATTTTCTCAAGGTTGTTGCATAACAAGGCTTGGACAAATTCAATGTTGTGAGCAACAAATTCAAATAAAATCAGGTGATTGTACTGTTTTTTTAAATGGTAGAATTCTGTTAGAGCCTAAATTTAAAATTTCCATCTCTGCTATAAATAAATGATCATTAATTGCCCCATTTGATATATGGCTCTGAACGATTTCACCAGTTGTTCCACCATTTTAGCAAGACTGTAAAGTAACATAACGCGGATTCAACCACTTTCCATATAAACAAGTTTTCTGTAAATGTGTATTTTTTGACCATGCACTTCAGAGACCCACATATTTTCTTGTCAAAGCTAAATTTATGCAGCTCTTTTCTAGAATGAAACCTAAACCACCCGCTGTTTGAACCAGCATCTAATTCTCACACATTTGTTTATTTTCCCACCTTTTTACAACGCCAACCTTCTTGAATCCTGTTTATTTCTTTAGCACTTGAAATTGAGTGAATAAAAGCCTTTGACTTGAAATTGGTGCCAGCTCACTCCAAGTGAAAAAGGAGTGGGGGAAAGTGTTAGCGAAATACGACTGAGGAAGACGGATATGATGCTATTGCTGCTGGGTGGCCGAAGAGGATTTAAAGGAAGAAGACAGCAAGTGGTCGGAGTATGTTTAAGAGAAATAGAGAGAAGTTGTTCTAAAGTTTGTTATAATATTACTAGCAGATAATTTGGCTAGTTAATTCCATTATCTGAACTTCTGGCTCTGCTGTGTGCCCTCGCTACCTCTGATGTTCTGTAGGCTGTATTCCAAGACAAACCACATCTATATATCATCTTATAACCTGTTTACAGAAACCCCAGAAAAGGAAAACAACCTAAAATACTGATGCTAAATTAGGACCAAGCGATTACAAATGTCAAAGCATTTTCTCATTCAGATGTACTGTATAACTCTCACACACTACGCACATATTTGTTTACACGTTATGAGATTCAGATGTAAAATTCAACTATAGAAAAACTGTAGAATGTACCTAAGCCAGCTAACTCAGTTCATTCTAGGAAAGTGTTAAAAATCAGCTTGTCAGCACATGATCATGTATCACCGTCTGATTAGGAGAAGGAGGGGAAGAGATTCTCCATGGAGGAGCCAGGCTTAGATGAGTTAATCTCATCCTGGTGTGGGGAAATGTTATTAAGGCTCTCTGTTTCAATTTAAGCCTGGCTCTGGTTAACATCTCCAGGATCACAGCTTGCCAGTCACAACCTCCGTCGGGCAGTCCAGCTAGACACGGCTAATCAAGAACATAAAGAATAACCCTGAACTTGGTCACCCTTGATGAAAAGCCTGAGGTCATACCCTCATGTGTTAAGAGTATAAGGTGATAACATATTTGTATTACATATACTGGTTTAATCAGGCTCATGTTCACAGAAAAAATTGCGAGGTCGGTTTGGTTCATCAAGTTTTCATTTATCTCAAGTGTGCAGTAACGCATGGTTGAGAATATTTAAGAGAAGGAAGGATTAGTTTTGGATAATGGATTACAGTGAATGTGAATTTGAGGTTTTTTTTTTAGGTCTGTCAAGAGGGCTAGATATACACCTCCAGGGGTATTTTCCTCTAATGGATGACCTTTTCTTCTTCTCCATCCACAAACCAGCTATAGCTATGTATATATTACATGCTTTACTTCTTGCCACTTGAAGCTGTCTAATTAATGAAAAATAACCAAAAAACAACGTAAACAACGTTAACGTAAAAAAAAAAATTTAGAAAAAACAAAGCAAAAAATAATAATAATTTTATCAAATGGTAACAATCTTCTTCCTTTGCATAATGAGATCTTCAGACCAGGGAATAACTGATAACAATTGTGTGATTTGTCACGTTTACATTTAGAGGACAGTATAATCACCAGACTGAAAAGACCCTTTAGACCCTTTACAAGATCTTTAAAAAGTTTTTCAAGAGATTTGTTTGAAACAGCAATCAGCAAATAAGATAATGTTGGATATTATATATAATAATAATATAATGTATAATAACATGGGGAAAAAAGGTTTATGAATGATGATTGTTGTGGAACATATCAGACAAGATATTGGATGTTTAGTACTTCTAGCTGTCTAAAGCCCTATTCTGAAAGGTAAGCACTCTGCTGCAGTGGTCCTACTGTTTCCTGCTGAAGGATGATCTAAAGAGATCGAGATGGAATCTATTTTAATGAGGAGCAGTTTTTTTAAAAGTCTTGCTCGGTTGCAATATCGAGTGCAGGTTGGCAACTGTTTCATGACAGCAATTAAATTACATGATAGCTAAGCCTAATTTTATACCCCAACATGTCATACATTTCTTAATCCCATCCCCATACTGAGAAACTAGAAATACCACTATAAGGAACACAAAAACATTTTGTGTGAAAAAGTATTTACTTGTGCTTGGAAATCTTCATCAAGTTGTTTTTGCACCACTAAATAAATCCCAACTTGATTTTAATGCCAATATGATAACATCTTACTATATTTTGTTAATATTATGACTCTAAGGTATAGTAAGTAATCATAGCAGAATTAAACCTATTATGTGAATTCAGTTTATTGTTGTAATGATTTTATACTCGTTTTCTTGATTGCTGCTTGTTCTAATATTACCGGGCTTGATTCCAACAAAGCCTGTGCCAGAATTCAGTCCTGGGTCAACTCCAGAGTGAACTCCGGGGTCGTCTTCAACATTTGACTTGAATAATGAGCTGAATGAAATCGGTCTGACCTGCACGTGGGTGGTGCAGAGGGCAACAGATGATAACTAAGTGTTGGGTTTCACTGAAAATAACACTGAAGAAACATTGGAATTAATTAACATGTGACATCCAGCCGAATTGGAAATGATTTAAATATGTTCGTGGCATATCTCCCACTGCTTACCTTCTTTTCCCTCTTTTCCATCTATTGTCAAGGAAATGATTTAGCGTTTCACACATTCCAGCCTCCCTTGCTTACATATCTCATATATACTGCCAACTGAGTTATATAATATAATTTCCCAGCTGTTCTGAATTATATATTCACTTCATACTTCATCTACATTTAGGTTGTAGATCTCTGCTCTTGAATTTACTCCTCTAATGCTGAGTTCAGTTAGATTTACTTTCTGGTTTGCTGATTTGACATCTTTCTATCAATGCCAAATGCAAATAATCTAACCTAAATGCATTTACCTGTACACAGTTAGCATTGAAAACGTTAACACCCAGCCAATTGGAGAAGTATGTTTGAGTTCAGGTTTGCTCAACAACTCCAGAAGATTTGATTTCTAGCCAACCTTGACACTTGCAAATGTTGTTCAGCTGTGCTATCAGATTACATCATCATGTGCTTCCAGATGGCAGAACTGTTCTAATCTAATGCATTGCCTTGTATTTATGTGAAGACATTAAATCTGTATTCAGGTTAAACATCCCTAAAGAGCTGTAATCAATTAAACTCAAGGCAATCACACCAACAACTGCACTTTCTAAACATTGGACTTTAAAAGATGTGTGTGGCATCATGTTTGCTGATGTACTACAGATGCACTGATCTCGATATCTCCCAGAGGAGTGTGTGTGTGTGGTATATGTGCACATTGCATAGTGGCAAACCGAATATGTAGACCTATGAGTTTCAGATGTAGACCTTCAAATATCCCATGACACTAAGGAAGCTGTTTAAATCCCATAGATCACAGTGAGGACACTCAACATTAAGAAAGCTAAGACAATATGTCACATATGGATGTTGTGATACGGTGCAAAGCAAAGCAGTGAATTATTTCCCAAATACAGAATTGCCTAAGCAGATTTTTTCCTCTTATACATCAGCGATTTGCCAAATTTCTGATTTATTAATAACCAACACTAAACGGTTCACAGTAAAACATGGCAGCACAAATAAGTTATGTGAACATATTTCTTCTCTTTACCTACAATAGTCATGACAATTTTTGGATATTGAACTCCTTGAAACTTCAATACTTGCAAATACTTGCAATACTTTTTTAAGCAGCAAAAGAACCTTGATTTCTAAGGTTAACAGATTAGATCCTGTTAAAACGTACATTCTAGCAGCTATAAACAGTTGTTTCCTCATCAGCATCTTTCCATAAAATTTATTGGAGATAACAGAATTCTTCACCATATCAATAATCATCTATTTTTCTTTGTCAAAATTTACAACACATTTTTTAAATCCATTTCCTATAAGCTTTAGATCATGTGACATGTCAGCCAGACAATCCCCTGTGATTGTGCTGTTATTAGACCTAGCATGCGAATATAGTATTAACTAATACTATAAATCTATCATGTAATAGCGATAATGTATGTTACAGTTAAAGAAACTACTGTCAGAGCTGCTATTATAGAAACCATATCCTCCTGATTCTGGCATTCAACAGCTCTGTAGTCTAATGAGCCTTAGCACACATCTGTCTTAAATAAAAAGACGACACGCACTCCACAAAGACGTTAATGAAAAGAATTTAACATGACTATTAGAAAATGTCAGTCTGTCAATGGACCACAGCTAGCAAACAGTCAATAGGAAACCTGCTTAAAGCCTAGTTTACCTCAGATGTGGTAACAGAGCTTTGCAGGAATACTGTGATGCTGCAGGTTATGCTTTCTAATGGTATCTAATACAAATAATCCAATATTCATTCCATATTGTGCATACTGGCTGTAATTTATTTTTTTGAATGAATTAGTCTGTAACTAAAAATCTCATTAGGTTAATTGATGAACATGGTTTCTATTAATACAGCAATCTATACACATGTTTTGATACATAATGAAAGTAAAAATTCTGATTGGATATTTTCCCTAAGACTTTTGTACATTTAGATTGGCATATAATACAGTTTTTGTACTTTCACATATTTATCAATTCATCCATCTATCCATCCATCCATCCGTACATCCATCCATCCTGTACACTGCTTATCCCACAGACAGCCAGTCTATCACAGAGCCACACAAGCATACACACACTCACACACATTCACACACTACAGACTATTTAGCGATGCCAATCAGCTTACACCACATGTCTTTGGTCTGGGGAGGAAAGTGAAATACCCATCAGAAATCCCAGAGGCACAGGGAGAACATGAGGTGTGAGACAAACGTGCTAACTACAAAGCCACCGTTCCTTTGTACATTTATTTATCTATTTGTTTGTTTGATTAATTATTTATTAGCTAGATTTTAACATTTGGTATAACCTAGTATTTAGGAGAACTTATAGTATTGAATTATAATCATACAGAAATTAAATACATCTGAATGACTGAAAAACAAATGGTTAGTTCTTCTTACACATCCTAGTACAGAATGCCCCAAAATATTGCCCTTAAGCCCATGACTAGATGTGTCCATCACTCTAACATTCCTCTGTGTTTTTTCTCCTTTTCTTTCTACAACTCTTCCTCCTTAATACTCTCTCTTACTCTCGTCGTCATTTACTCTACTCTGTGCCGCCCTGTCTCACTGAATGTGTACTCTTGCTCTATCTCTTTCTGTCTCTCTGTCTAATGGCACTCATCAGCTCTCAGTATCAGATTTACAGTTCACTCTGTAAGTAATTGGACAATTAACACATTGTTTTGTCTGTACTTCAGCACTGGATCTAAAATCTAATCTAACAATCTGATTTTATAAGGCTAAATTGCAGAAAGTACAGGAGGAGGAACTGTTATTTTTAAACAAATATCTCAGGAAAGTCAAATTTGCACTCCAGTGAAGTATAAATTAAACTCTGATTCCAGTAGTTATGCAAATGTATGTCATGAAAATGTTACTTGTGTTCTATTATCTGTGTTTATATACACTGAAAAAGAAATTTAAAAATGAAGAGAAGTTTTAGATTAGGATTGGAGGCAGGGTCTGGACTCCAATTAAATCAGTTTTTCTTGTTCAAGTTCTTTTGAGTTTCACATGATATCTGGTTCGAGTTTATGAAAGGAAAAAAATATGCTGGGATTTCAATATGCGATTAGATAAGAGATTTCTTGAGGGTAAATTTGTGGCCGTATTTGTGAGCCTTTTTCTGTTTTGTTGAGCAGCTGTGCAAAGTGATTTATTTTTTTAGAAGAAGAAGAAGCCTTTTCATTCATTACCATAAAGTTAATACTGGGTGTATTAACCTATAGGATTAGAGAGAAAGAAAGAGATAGAGAGATTATTTATAATTGTATGAACTTTTATGTTCACAACTTGCACCTGACTAATTTTTCCTCCATTTTTTCTCATCTCCTTTTTTCTTTTACTTTCAGGCTCCTATTTTCTTAATGACGGTTAAAAAATGGCCCCATTTCACCTGGACACTGCCTCAGATCATTGTTGTACAAAGCACAAATGTATATTATGATAATCATTATGTTCCCTAATTACCTGGCAATTTGTCTGGCCTATATTTCTCTCTCTCTCTCTCTCTCTCTCTCTCTCTCTCCCACTCTTTTTGTCCCTTTATTCTCTCTTTCAATTATGTTCTATTTACTTTGTCTCCTTGGAATCATTCAAACTTTCATCATGACTTATGCCCTCTCAATCTCTCACTAACTCTCAGTGCCATTGCTCTTTTTTCCATTCTTGCTCATTCTTGCAGATCGCTTTCACATGAAGTGACTGTTCTCATTTGTTACTGCTCACCATGTTTGCTTTGCTGTGAGGAACACTTTGTATATATCCGGTGACAGAAATGGGACTGCTTGTTGATACGAGCGCTCCCATCGGCACTTATCTACCCACCAGCAGGGACAAGAAATGTCCCAGTGTTTGACTGCTTTAGGCTTCTTTAGGTAGCTGTAGACATGTGTGGTCCTGTAATCTAAATGATGCTGTTTAATATATATATATATGACCTAACATCGATCATTCTTTACAAACTATTTGGGTTTAAATGTCAGCATGAGATGTCATTGTTTTTAACATCGATTTAGTTTTTTCTTTACTTTAATGCCCTGTCAAGTGGCTCTGTGTTGGAAGCTCGATAAGTTTAGACCGTTTGAAGGATATGTTTGTGTGTTTTACAGGGAAATGTGTGAAGGATTTCAGCCTTGTTGAAAAAGCTAAAGGCTCAGAGATGATCAGGAAGTTAGTTTAAGTTAGAAGGTGCTCTTTTTAAAGCTCGTTGGAATCTGATTCGGTTGCTTTTTTTCTCCTCTAACCAACAGGTAATCAAACAAATATGTCTCAAATGTGTTGTTTGACCTTTTGTTGGCCTTCACAGTTTGCTGTATTCTGAACAACTCAACACTAGCAGTAACACACAGAAACACACACATTTGTCCTGCTATTATAGTGAGAACTATCCATTGGCATTTTTTATTAATAAAGCTAATTAATGCTATCATAAAAGTAGGAGAAAAAAAACCCTTTGACTGTATATTTATTATGATCATTATTAAAGCTGCATGTTTTGTGAAATAAGAAGAGGAAGGAAGAAGGAGCTTTCCTCACGGGGACCAGTCAAATCCCCATCCAACTTGAAAACTATCAGATATTCCTATCCTTGCGGGTGCATTTGATGCCCACTAAGATATAAAACCACAACCAGCACCCTCCCCTTTCCTTCACTTCCTAACCATATGGTTTATGCATTTGAAAACGAATGCATCGCTGACATTCACACTCATACACACCTAGAGAAATCATCAGCTATTGTGACATATGTAGTGTTGCTGAGGTTGAAGTTAAAGCACCCACACACTGTGCTTTGATCCTGAGCTTTGAAATTACACCTAGCTCAAGTTACTGTCATGTGGCGTTTCACTTGTACTCCTTGTGTATTTCCTCAGGGTTCTTTGGTGCCCTCCTGCTTCATAGAAACATGATGCTAGGTGTGTCGGAGTATGCAAGAGTGCACCTGACTGTGAATGAGTGTGTGTACATGTGTATGTGTTTGTGTTTTTGATGCTGGACTGATGCCTTATCTTGGTGTATTGTTGCTTTTGCACCCAGTGTTTCCTGGAATAGTCTCCAGATCTAAAATTCCTTTTCTTGTTGTTTGTTTGAGACAGCAGAATGTCATCTTTAACTGTGCATCTCCAGATAAATTGTGACTGGCTGTGCCTTTTCCCACACACTATTCTCTTTTCCAGCCATCCCTTTGTTTAAAATAATATGGCTGGATTTGATTTATTTGAAAATGGGTGGAATTTGAGAAGCACCAGAATGTCTTTCCACCTCACACTGATCATGAGCGCCATTTGTGAAAATCTTTGTGAAAATTCTTCTGATCACTGATACTTTAACTCTACTATATAGCCAATAAATTGTAGATATCAGACCACTTGATTGTCACACCCATATGTTAACCTTCCCTAAACTATTGCCACAAATTTGGCTTTACATAATTGTATAGAATGTCTTTGCATGCTGTAATTTACTATTTCACTGGAACTAAGAGGCTCCGATCTGTTCAGGCATGACAATGCTCCTGTGCACAAAGCGAGGTTCATGATGAAATGGTTTATAAGTGGAAGAAATCAAGCACAAAGACTTGACCTCATTTGCACTAAACACCTTTGTGTTGGATGAACTGAGACAGCAACTGCACCCCAGGCCTTATTGGGCAAATCTCCTCAGCCACAGGAAAACAGTGTGACTTCTGAAAGCATGATTCTAAAAAGTATTTATGCAATTATTTACAGTATATGATTTTCAGAATTTTTTGGACAACCATATGTTCACAGTCTAACTCTGGGTCGAAGTCTGCTTGAAATTGATGAGGTTCCCCAGTCCCACAGTGACTTGTGTCTTCATCATCAGGTATCTGGGCAGATGGGAAAGATCTGTTTGGTTGAAGAGCATTCAGGCATATCTCTAGAGTAACCCAGAGAAATCTATTCCTTATATGCTCACACACAGACACAAACACAAACTTAAACTTCAGTTGCTTTCCATAAACGCAACCATCTGTTACCCTACAGCAGAATGTTTAGAGTGGGTTCCCAGTAGAACCCCTTTTCAGGGCTAAGAATGCTTAGGGGAACCCTTTTAGTGGTGAATTGCAGATTGGAAACAGTATACATCACATTTGCTGCATTCTTTCCTCACTTAAATTGACCATTATATTGGGTTATAAGGTATTACGTTTTAGACTGGATTTAATCAAATAGACTAAAGACCATAATGACTATATACTAACTAAAACATTTAAAATAACTTTAGTAGCTGATAGTGATGATTATTATTGTCATTATCACTTACTGGTGAAACCCAGAAGAAGATGGCTTCTTTTTTATTCTCATTCCTCATTGGATATATATCCAATATATATATATATATTGTAGATTTCTTCAATCTACATGTGAAGTGTATGTAAGGCATGTAAATATTATCACATTATTACACTGTGATCTGCAGGAACCCATTGATAACACATTGACTCCTTATCTTAATTTCTTACTTGAAGAGTTTATTTTATTCATCTATAATCCCGACATGTGCAGTATGTGTCTTGCACATCCAGAACATCTACATATCCACCTACTGGACTTTAGTCTACCAGGCTTGCACCTATCCACCACGCCATGGTCACAGACACCTGAACTAATACTGATTACTTCAGAGACAACAGATTTAGACCAAAACAATCTTCTAGAATGCTTTTATTGATGACGACTGATCCGATCTGAACTTTAGCTACCTGTAGCAATCCTGTACTTAAAACACAGGCTTATTAACTTACACTTTTTTGGTAATGTTGGTGAGATAGAATCTCGACAAGGAAGCACTGTAAAACAATGCACTTCCTCATACTTGCAGACCAAATGCAAGCTTGGTGGTTAGCCACAGAAATAAACTATCCAGGAAAAAGCCAGAGCTGGAAAAAATCCAATGGAAATCTGCTGGACTAGGAAACACAAACAAACATAAAGCGACATGCCAGTATAACAACTGCTGGCTTAAGCAACCCATAAATCCATTTTACCTAGGCTCATAAAACAAAGAACTGAAATACTAGCTGTATACTCTAATATGTACTGTATGCAAGTGAAAGTCTGCAGTGTGAAGGCATTGCAATTCTACAATACTTTTATCTTAATTAAAATTAAACTACATATATTCACCTTATAGTCACTTTTAATGCTGACTGAATTGCTAATAAAGAATAACATTACAGGATATTTCAGAAAATCTCATTAAAACATTCATGGAAGTTTCGTTAACATCCTAACAACGAGAGGATTTTTACTTCATATACATACATGTTCATAGTCTTTATTGCTAACACTTGTCAGTTAGTGGAGAGGATTTTTAAATGTAGAAATGTTTGTAATGTTTACTGCTACTTGGTAACATAAGTTTGACTGGATTTAAAAAAAAAAAAAACACCCACTCAAATGTGGTAGCTCGTTGGTGTCCATCTGGCTCTGTCATTCAGAGGGTTTGAGATCTGGGGCATAATCACTGTGTTAGAACAATAGATGACGATGGTTGTGGCTTCATCATTGTGTGAGCTGGTGGTCAAAGAATTAAAATGAGTAACTCTAACTCTACAAAATTACTTAAAAGCCATCACCACTCTTCGAATGAAGTAAGGAATGAAGTTTACTGTTGTTATTAAAATTAAAAGATCCCTGCAATGTACAGTATCTTAAATGATTTAAGTAAACATTTATGCTGTATTTCTAAAAAGACGTGGCTATTACAGTGTCAAACTTTATTCAAGTGTCTAGTTGTCTAGTCAAGCTAATTCAATTCACTGTTTTTTTTTTATTTTATTAAGCTTAACTGAATTCCACTTCAGCTCAATTCAGAAATGGATAAACACCAAAGTCAATTAAAACGTTTACAATTATCCCCTTGTTCTTTTATAGAAGATGAGGGTGCAGCTAAAAGCAAAACCAACTAAAACACCACAGTGTAATCATTAAAGCCTGTAGCACCCAAGTATTTCCTCTTGTCTCAGACAGCCACGCAGACAGCCTTTAATTGACCTTATTTAGCTTGGTTTATAATTGGAGCGTTACACTCACACCGTGCTGTGGTTTAGATAAACTTTGCCAGATTGACAAAGTTTATGTATTCTTGATTCCTGTCATGTTGAATACCAGTCTGACATCTGGACACGATACAACAGGAGTGCACAGATACGTGAAAGAAGTCGGAAGGTTGGTGTTTGTGATAAGTACTGGAGATGGCTTTACTGGTGAAAGTGATTTCAGGTGGCTCACAATTTTACAGGGTTTTACATTTATTTCATCAAAGGAAATGAAAGACTGGTATTTGCGGTGTTTACCGTCTATCTTCAGTACTGCAATAGAACAACATGTAGGACCCAAGCACACAGTGCTGTATCGATCATTAATGGAAAAAATGCACTTGGTGAACAAATCTATTCTGCTTAGTTCAATATGTCTGAAAGCTGAGATCGAAAACTGATCAACTACTTGTGATCAGCAGATATTGAGCTTTTTCAATTGACCAGAAAGGCCAACTCCTCATCCTTCCTCCTACCTCCTACGATTAACCTCTTTTAGTTTGTCCATCATGATATGAGAATAAGACTGACGGATTAGGTGCAGAGCTGAAATTCCCTCACAAATGACTCAATTTGGACCTTTATAGGGGGCATGTCAGACCAGGTCCCCTTGATTATTAACTTACCCCGACAGGGAGCAGCGAGAGCAGGCTTGCTCTAAAACAATTCAGACAAGCTGTCATTAGACTCAATTTGTAAGCCAATCTTCATCTATGACATTGGTCTGCCTTTTCTCTCCCCAGAGACCCATGATTCGCTTCCTCCTTGTTTTATCTTAGGGTATTTATTGGATGTATTCCTCATGGTGTGCTACAGTGTCCTGGCTGGCCATTTTGAAACCTTCCTGCAAATGTTGAGCCCCGGGCAGAATCACGAATAGCTGTTACTCTCATTTGTGAGCTTGACCTATAAGCAGCACAGATCTGAGATGTAAACGCAGCAAAATGCTACCGTGCTCATTTTGTACCTTGCACAGGAAGAGCAGACTCAGATGAAGAGATCATGTAACACTGTTTTTTTTAGCAGCATTCTGCAGTAAGCTGCAGTAACACTAACACTGAGAAAGAATTAGCTCTGAAATCTAAAATTATCCTTGCAATTATAGATTATAACAGAGCAAACAGAGCATATTTGAAATGGGTCAATCATAGGGTCAATTGTGCTGGGGTCCAAGTGGTCTGGAGTTTTCAAGTAAACCTTTTATCGTTTTAAACCAATGAGCATAACTGCTTTATACTGCACAGATTTATTTTAAAAAAAAAAGAGTTGTTGTTGAGAGACTAGTTAGACTAGTGACTGTCAGTGCTTATCACTTACAGTACAGTTGAAATATTTTCTTAGTTACCTGTGACACATGCAGACCAGTATGAGCATCAGGCCAGATAGAAGCAGACTGCAGTATTAAAGTTGTTGTACTGGTCTATGGTGGTGAAGCTGGAGCTCAGTTTGTGGATAAAACTCTGTTAAATCTAGTGGTGGAAATGAGGTACTTCTACAGGGTTGCTGAGCGTATCCCCCATGATAGAGTGAGATACAATCCAGGAGACCTGCTTCTCCTCCAAATTGGGAGGAACCTTTTCAGCTGACCTGGACACCTTACAAGGGTCCTGGTTGTGCTATATCGGACACATCCCCCTGGACAGAAAGCAGAGTTCTTGGAGGAAATGCCAAAGTACAGAGAGAAATGCAATCTAAATGCACACACAGGGTGGAGGCGGGTATCGAACCCATAAACTCAGAGGTGTTAACCACTAAGCCACTGTGCCCCAATGCATGTATTAATTCATCATTAAGAAAGCATTAGTTAAGTACTACTGTTTTTTTTTTTTTACTATGTTTGTGGATCTTATAACAACGTGCTTGTAAAATTTCAAAGGCGTGAGAGAGATTTTGTTTGATTTCATTTTGAATGAAGTCGTATGTAAAGGCATGCTGAGTGCCAGCCTTACCCTTAATCATTCTAATGTTTCATAAGAATGTAGTTGTGTAAATCTAAATGAATTTGTATGTTATTATTTTCACTTAGAATTCTATAAATGTACGTATTGCATTTTGCAGTTTTAATAGTGGATGTCTGTAGTTTAATTTATGCCTTTTTCTGATGCACCTGTGCACACAGCAGACACACTGGCTATAGACTGTACCTTATATTCAACATTATCAGCATGCCTTACCGTAACATACACAGTGAGGAGACTCTGTGTCTGCACTGTCTCTAGGGTGCCGGGTTCTCTGCTCTGGACCATAATGCACCTTGGGGCAGGCAGTGTGCATCTCACTTGTCCATTTAATTTAATCTCCATAAACCCCATACATGATCTGGACTTAAGTGCTGTCTGTCAACAGAGAGAGAGAGAGAGAGAGAGAGAGAGAGAGAGAGAGAGAGAGAGAGAGAGTGAGAGAGAGAGAGAGTGAGAGAGAGAGAGAGAGAGAGAGAGAGAGAGAGAGAGAGAGAGAGAGAGAGAGTGAGAGAGAGAGAGAGTGAGAGAGAGAGAGAGAGAGAGAGAGAGAGAGAGAGAGAGAGAGAGAGAGAGCAGCATAGAGCACTGTAATTGTGGATTTTAAAGATTGTCTAATGTCTATATCTGGTGAGATTGGGTGACTTAAATGACATCAAGAAATGTAAACATTAAAGGCATCATCAAGCATTTTCTATTCTTGTTATACTCTATGTTCTTTGTTATACTCTGTGTGGACAAACTTTCAAGCAATGGAAAGAGAGGGTTAACTTTAAGTCTCAGTCTTCAAATGTAGTTTATTCAGTTCAGTGCAGTGTATTTTCAGATGTTGTATAGATCTGTGTTCAATCAATTACTGGCAGAACTAAAAAGCTAGAAAAAATAAAAATAGATGATCATGGGGGTCTGGGGATATTTTGGCCCTTTTTGTATGCTTTTGATGTTGTTTATGGAATATGTATTATATAAAACCCTTAGAAATTTACCATGCATGTGTATGCACATGCAACTGTATCTTTATTTTCAGCACAACCAATCAATATGACTTAATCATTATTTTTTCACTTAAACCTACTATCTATATACACACATAATCACTCATTGTCTCAGTCAGTGTCTTATTGAGTAGCATGTTTGCTTTGCTTGTTCAGATTTGGGGGTTTGATTCCCATCTCCATCATGTGTTTGTTTGAATGTTCTGAATTGGCATCTCTAACCTCGGTAATGTATGAGTGTGTGTTTGTGCCTTAAAATATATTGGCATCCTGTCCAGGGTGTACCCTGCCTTCTGCCCTGAGTCCTCTGGGATAGACTCCAGGTTCTCAGTGACCCAGTAGGATAAGTGTTGTAGAGGATGAATAGATGGATGGATGGATGGATGGATGATTATTATGATTATGATTTATGATTATTATGATAAATGGCTGCCCACTGCTCCAGGTGTGTGTTCACGGTGTGTGTGGGTGTGTGTTCACTGCTGTGTGTGTGCACTTTGGATGGGTTAAATGCAGAGAACAAATTCTGAGTATGGGTCACCATACTTACTGTAGCTGTATGTCAGGTCACATTTTTTTTTAATTTTTATATCCACATGCAAAAATAACTGTTTTTTCATAATTTAGAGACTAATAGACAAAAATATACCATACCACCTCTAATAGACTGCATATACTACATATTTCAAATATATTTAAATGTAGAAATTGCAGCAATCAAGCTATACATTATGTTGGAAATATAAATGACCCTGTTGCACCCTAAGAAAAATTGTGATGGTCTGATAAGAAGAAAGTCAGTTTCAATAACACAGAATTGTATCTGACCTGGTGAATTGCTCACATGGCACTGTGAAATACTTAATTCTTGTCAGGGTCTCTATAGGTCTCTAGGGTGGAAATTGCTCATTTGTTTATATTTTGGGCCAACCAATTTCATAATGCAATATCACTTGCAGGTACAAAGAAAAAATCCCTTCCTGACAACCGACATCTCTACTGGAGGTTAAAATTTTTGACTTTGTGCTTTGACGCCAACTGTAATATGAGCAGCGGTTTGTTTTTCCAGCTAAAATTATTCAAGTTATAAGAATGCTCTAAGGTGGGCAGGTCATATCTCATTTCAGTTCATTTGCATAAACTCGCCTCAGCTTTATGTTGCCGTTCCCACTTAGCATTGCCAAAGGTTTGTCTGCCTTGCGTTGGTGTTAATTACCAACTTGTAAAGAAAATGAATGACTTCTGTCCACTTTCTGAAATTGTGTCGCATGCATACGAATGAGCGATTGAAACAATAACAGCGTTTTGAGATGAACAAACATAAGGCCTAGCTGTTGTTTAACAGCCAAGCCTTTACTATGCATTCACACATAAGAGAGAAATCTGCATTATACATAAATAATCCCTCTCTGTGCAAATTAATCAACCCTATTCAGTGTCATATAAAAGGCTGCTGGTCTTTAGAAGTTCCAGTTTTAGAAATTCACCAGGCAGAGGAATGATTAAGCTACATAAACACTTTGCAGCCAAAGCACAGAGAAGACTCATCTGGCTTTCCTCAGCTCTTCGTACGGCTCTAACATAACGTGTAGTCGGGTTTAGGGTACAGCGCTGGATTTATTTAAACCAAAGAAATGACACTGGATGAAACTTTTCAGATTTTGTTTTTTTTTGTTTTTTTGGCCTCCACACTAATAAAGTTTCATGTAAATGTTCAGTCTTTTATCAGTGTGACCTTGCTTTCCACTTTAAATCGTCTCCATTTTTGTTCTTTCATTAAAGGTGCGTTTGAGGCGACTGGCAGCAGGTTGGCTGGCTTCAGTCTAATAAAGTGCCTTATGACCAGATGTAGTAAGTTACCTGCATGAACAAGGTGCCGCTCCATTGCCTTCTCTGTCCAAAGCCTAAAAGCAAAGATATTTGAGGCTTACAGTACTTTATGAGCCAGAGAGAGAGAGAGAGAGAGAGAGAGAGAGAGAGAGAGAGAGAGAGAGAGAGAGAGAGAAAATCAGACACAGAGAAAGTTCTCCCATTTGTTTTTTGGGGGGATTTTTTTTAAAATGCTGATTGGCTCCACATGTTTGGCTCATGGAACATGAGAGTGAGGAGATTGATCCCAACCGAATGTTGTTAAATCCTGGCTGTTAAAACTTTTTTGCTGTTCAGACACACACAGAATAGTCCCTGTTCTTTATTCATACCATACCCCCTATAATGAATGAAAGATTACTTATCTATAAAGGTTTTTTAAATCTTGCAGCTTTGTATTTTGTCCAGATCCCACCAGAATTCGTATCATGTCTAAGAGATCCCCAAACGTGGGCCGCCGTGTTATTGATGGACAAAAGCACAGTTAGGAATGATCTTGTTCTGAGTGCAGAAGTAACTCTGACCTCTGGCCTGCACAGAACGGCTCATTTATCAACGTTAGCAAAAGGGCCCGCTGGAGACCTGCTCCACTCACTCTTCTGTTCTTATCTAATGGGCTGAGTGCAGGGGCGAAAAGGTGGGCTGCTAATTCCCCATGGCCATGCTAATTCATGCAGAACACTCTCTACCCTAATTCTGCCGTTTCCTCTTCTCATTTGCTCTCTCTCTCTTTCTCTCTCGGTCTGTCTTTCCGTTTCTCACAGTCCGTATCATGCACCCACTTCACTTTTTCATGCTTATGACTTTGTGTGTTGCAATCTTCTACAATCATAGATAACAGAATGCTGCCACTGGGCAGTCGTCAGACAGATGTTATTTAAAGTCTCGCCAGCGTCATGGGTAAAAACATTTGATGTAAACTATTTCAGGTAGCCTTGCATGACCTCCCTCTGAGCTGAGGTGTGTGTATGTGATAATCAGGAACTTAGAAACTTGAGTCATGTTTCCACTGGAGGATCCAGAATCAATTTTAGTCTATCTGATGATCTGGAAACGTCTGCGGTAGAGCTCGCTGTCCTAAACATTGGTGATTGGTCAAAAACAAACTACATATAAGCTAAAATTAAGAAATATTTTATGTTAGTGGTGCAACACTATAAGGAAGTGAAATTATTAAACATTGCAAATCCAATACAATGTACATTTCTGTTTTTATAAAACTAGCTAAATAAATGATATTGTATATATGAAACAAATATAAATAGTTGAATAAATAGTTTCATTAATTTTCCTCAGAATTTTGATTGAATAAAAAAGTGTCTGACGTGGGGACATGGACCAATAAATGTCCTACACTACAGCAGAAACAGAGGTCTGAAGTTGACTAAAATGCCTGATTTCTGTGGCCTGTAGTGTTGTATAAAAGCTTATAAAGAGCTCTTTTTAACCATTATAACCATTTGCACAACAAACAAAACAAAAATGAAACTTCTAGTCAAGGAACAGTTTCTAATTTATATAATAATAACCTTCAGTAGTTCATTCAATGAATGGATTTTGTGGATGTTTTGGAATGGATATTCTTTTAGAAAATAAAAAGGATACTTAAGTGAGTCTGTATGGTTAAGGACTGTATAAAGGATTGTATGGTTTAAATATTCCCTTTGCGTGATTACGGATTTTTATTTTTCTTAGTGTTGTTGTTCTGTTACTCACACATAGAGTATAAGACGCAAATTTTTTAAGTTTCTTTGGCCCTTAAAGGTTTGCGTAATGTCAAGGACTCGTCAAAGCTTTTTTCTTGCAATGAATGAATATTTAGTTTATTGTGTTAACTAACAATAAGAGATACTGAAAAATGAGAAGAATAAAAATCAAATAATAATGGTCAAGTGTCAAGTGTTTACAGAAAGAAAAAATGTTCCTACCTTTATTTCGGAGAGTGTAAGAGTTTCCAATTTCATAGGTTTCTGGAGTCAATTTCAAAGATTTTCCTTCAGGTGAGAGGAACTTTGGAAATGTAATTCATGTGTTATGGGAAAATACAATGAAACTGATAAAACAAAGCAGTCCATTCTCTAAAGACACTGCCACCAAGTTTAAGATCTAATCATTCAGTCACAGCTAAGAGACACACTTACACACACAACAAACAGTTCAGCCACCATGCTTCATATGAGCCTGATAAGAACTCTAAAGTAAATACAAGATAAAGCAGCATGAGGGAAAAAGGAAGTCTATGCTGTAAAGCTGCTGCACTCTAATTAACACAGTAAATGAGATGAATCCCTAGATACTGTTTGTTTCCACTGGGGGAACTGAACAAACAAAAGCTTCACAATTGTCTTTTTGAACTAATTTTTGAACTAGTAGTTGTGTGCTGCAGCTGTGTTCATCTGTGTGTCTATATATATGTGTGTGTGGATGCTCGGGTGTGTCAGAAACTTTGGACCAAGTTAAAGTCTTGGTAAACAGATGATGAGAATTTTAGGAGAGTGTGGGTGTTTTATGCTCATATCTCTCCTAGGATCCAGCACTCTGGGAAGATAAGTGAAAGTACAAAGTGAATAAATGAGAATAAAACGTGTGTGTGCGCGTGTGTGTGCATGAGTCTTACCGCTCCTTTAATCATAACTGTGCAAGTATTGCTTGAAGTCACAGGTGGCAGACGTTTTAGAATATGAGACGGCCATTTTTCATCTCACCTCCCACAACACACGCACACACACACACACACACACACACACACACACACACACACACACACACACACACACACACACACACATTAGACCTGTCAGTCGTACAGCACGTTCAAAATGAAAAACGTCACACATGCTCAGCATGGATTATGCACGACACTGCACGTGTGTTTAAAAAGGAATTGTGAGCACTCTTAATGGAATGCTTTCTCCATGGTACGTGATCAAAGTGCGCAGGTGGAGTCCTTGACCCCTCTGTGTTTCTCCACCACAGTGCTGGTGTCTTACTCTCCATCATCTTCTAAAGTGCCAAAACATTTGTCTTTTCCCCTCCTACCTGCCTGTAACAGGAAGTACTTAATATGATTAGAGCCTAGGTTTGCTGGAGGAAACGCCTGCTAAAAAATGACGCAAGACACAAAGAACGGTCCTCATTTCTAAAGAAAGATTAAAACCGCTAAATCAAATCAAGCACAGGAGGGTGGCTCAGGAGGGCCTGGAGCTTATTACTCCTCCTTATTACACCTTATAACTCCTCTCACTCACTCACTCTCTCTCTCTGTCACCTCCATCTGCCTCAGTCTTTTTTCCCCCTTTCTCAGTCTCTCTGTCTTTCTCTGATTCTCTTCTATGTCTTTCTCTGTATCTCCCTCTCTCTCTCTCTCTCTCTCTCTCTCTCTCACTCGCTCTCTTTTTGTATCTGCCCTGGTTTCCTTTTCTTTCTCAGTCCTTTGTCCTTCCTTTGTCTCTCACAGTATTTCTTTGTTTACCTCTCTCTCTCTCTCTCTCTCTCTCTCTCTCTCTCTCTCTCTCTCTCTCTCTCTCACCCCCATCTCTCTTCGTCTTCTCTCCATATCGTTTTCATTTATTATGTACTGTTGTCCTCATATCACTGTCGATTTAACTTTCTTGTTTTTCTCTTCTCCTTTTCCCCTTCAGTCCATCACTCATTCCCCCTCACCAGCTCATTACTTCTCTGTTTTCCTCATTTTGTCTGCTGCACCTTTATGACTCATCTCCTCATACTGTGTGTTCCCTCTTGCCCCCCCCCTCCGTTTGCTCCCCTCCCGATCCCACTTTCTCCCTTCTCACTTTCTCTCTCTCTCTCTCTCTCTCTCTCTCTCTCTCTCTCTCTCTCTCTCTCTCTCTCTCTCTCTGCCTCTGACTCATCTGCGTAATAAGTGTAAAGAAAGCCTGCTGGTAAGGAATTGGCAGTGAGGCTTGGCGCCTGTCCTGGAGCACAGGTGAATCACACTTTCATGGCTCCCCACCGGCAGGTAGCACTGGCTCCTGTTCGTCATAACACAGCAGAGACACACAGCTAACCTGTAGAGTGTCAAATCACACTTGGATCCTCATTCATAATTGCTAGATGAAGCTGCCACACTGCTGCATGTGTGTGTGCCACATGTTTGTTTGATGTTTGAATCATGCCTGTAAGAGACTAGAAGAGACTAGAAAAGAATTATCCTTCATATTGATTTTTTGTTGTTGCCGGGTACCTGCATGCTGTACGCATACTATTTCCAGCCTGGATTTTCTATCACTAATAAAAATTATAGACTCACTAGCTGAGATCTGCCATCTTATAAAGCGTTATGTGACATTCTCACCAACGGCTGAATTATGGCTCCACAGAAGACAGCCGACAAAATAAATTTCTGGCTTTGTCAAAAATGTTTATAAATGACTATGAGCACTGCTATAACACTTGTCTAAAAGACGACAGTCGGTGGATGTCAAAGGATTATGGGACAGCTAATAAAATACAATTATGATAATTGTCATTACTAAAACATGCTTATGGATTGACAAAATATTCTCATCACCTCAAACTGAGTTTGAAGTTTACGCTAAAGTAAGCAGATTGCAGTCATTTGGTTTGGTCTAATAAAAATAAAATAAAATAATAAAATGAAATAAAATAATTCCTTTGTTTAAGTTGATCCCATAAGTTGATTTACATTCCATCGGCAGAATGGAACTCCAGTGTCCTGGTAAAATGGGTTATAATCAGTTTGTCTGTGATGTTATTAATTATCTAAGCTGTGGTCCGCAGTCATGTCAAAAAATTATGACATTCCATGAAAGCCATGAAAGTTTTTTTTTTTTAATATTTAAACATATATATATATATTTATATGATATATATAAATACATAAGATATTTTATCTTAATAATAAAAAAATGGAATATTCAAGTAATATAAATAAACAAATAAAACCAAAGAAATCTCTTTTTTTAAACGATCTCTAAAATGTCATTTAAAAAAATCTAATTTCTTGTGAGGAAAAATTAAGGACACCCCCACATTTATTTGTACATCAAATTGTTAAAATTAGCTACAGGTGCATCACATTACATCAGATTAGATGATTAGTATTAGGATATTTTTACAGAGCATTGTGAATAAGGCTTGTCTTATTTAAACCTCAAATATTTAGTTTGGCTCGCTCTTAATTGCTGAAGTGAAAGGTATCAATATGGTGAGATCCAAAGAGCTCTCTGAGGGTTCAGAAAGAAGATTGTTAATGCTTATGAGTCTGGTAAGTGATATAAAAAAAAAATCTCAGAAGAATTTGTAATCAGCCATTTCACTGTCTAAGAAAAACATGAGAGCAAGAGTGAAGTTTGCCAAAGAACATAGAGACAAAGGCCATGACTTCTGGAATAATGTGCTTTGAACAGGTTAGTCAAAAATTGAATTATTTAGAGACCATAACAGAGGGTATGTTTGGTGTAAACCAAATGCAGCATTTTGGCAAAAGAACCTCATACCAACTGTTAAACATGGAGGTAAAAGGTACAGTAGCATGCAGCAGGACCTGGACAGGTTCTTTCAGCCAAAGGGGTAAATTCTAGCGATTAGAGCATAGGGTGTCCGAAATTTTTCCTCAGTTGAAATAGTCATTTTTGTTGATTTGAAAACAAAGAAAACATTTTTTTGTTGTTGTTTACATGCAATTACACCACTTTCATGTGTCATGAAGTCAGCGAGCTTAAGCACGAGAATAACAATTGCCATTAATGAGTTGCTATGCTAATCTCATTTGAGTTTTCTGATGTTTTTCCCTGAGTATGAGCAAATATACAGTTAACAATTTGGGTAAATTAACCCCCTTATTTCGTTATGCCTGACAACCATGAGTTAAGCATTTACATCTGTCTTAATCATTAAAGTTGTCTTTGTTTTGTTGAATGCACTGGATGCCATGGATAGAGCAGTGTTTACAAATGAGTATATGCATTACTACATTCAGTCATTTCATGGTTGAAGATAGATTAATGAGATTATATATTCTCTCAGTGTCTGTGTGCATTCTGAAATTCTTATTCTGTTTGTAAAAGAATAAGGTCTGAGTGTCAGCTGTAAAGGCAATGCATTTTTGGGGGGGATTTAGCATGTAAATTGTGCAGAGGATGCTTGTTAAGTGAACTGTTGATTGTATTTTGTTGTTTCTTCAACTGTGTTAGGAAGATGTTAAAGTCTAATGTTTATAGTCAGATATCACTGCAAGTATTGATATAATGTTTTGAACTGTTGTTATATGCATAAGTCTTTATTTTTTCATTAATGTTGAATACAGAGTTGAGGAAGCCAACAGTGCAGCTTGTTTTATCTCTTTATTAATCTTCTTTTCAGGAGTATTACATCATCCACCAGGATTTGTCTTTACTCCATCGCTTAACTCCGTCTCTGTAACAAACACCTTTTTTGTTTTTAATTTTCCAGATGTAAAAAACAGAGCATTTTTTTTTAAATCTCAATCAAAACTGAAACCGCTTCAAAACAGGATAAGGTTTTCTTACTATTTCTAATCCCATCTACTGATCCCAGGCCAAATCCAAGGCTATGAGTCTGTTCATGTTGAAAGTCAGAAATTTGACCTGCAAACGTTGCAAAAATCCTCAAAGGCCACTGTTTTTGTAAGTGTCAGATTTTACCCATGAGCAATAGGAAGTGTTTAAAAAACAAGAGAGAGAACAAAGCTGTCAATCAAACAACACCTTACACCAAGAACACACATGATCACACTAACAAAACAGGTGCCAAGAAAAATACAAGCTATCTGAGAAAAATATATATATATTTTTTTGTTTCACACTTAAATTCTAAAACTA
The DNA here is from genome assembly GCF_030014155.1 of Tachysurus vachellii. NCBI lineage: Eukaryota > Metazoa > Chordata > Actinopteri > Siluriformes > Bagridae > Tachysurus > Tachysurus vachellii. The sequence goes on from NC_083477.1 coordinate 9,571,966, forward strand.
ATCCAAATATTGTTAATTTGATAGATCTGTCTGAACGTAGAGATGTGAAAACACTCGGGTAGATGTTGTTGAAAGCTACCTTAGAACATAAGTCAGAGTTTTTGTTTATCCTATTAACTAGAAACACACAATTTTTATTACAAATAATTGAATTACTTTTGTGATTTTATTTGCCATTTAACAGCAGGTGTGTCATCAAAAACTCTCCACTGAAAAATAGCCTGGGAAAAATTGAACACTTTTACATGTATTAAAAATGTCAGGATCTATGAATATACATTAAGTCATCTTCAGGGTTTCTTTTCTGCTTTGTCCTGGCCTGGATTATCATGTATCCAGAGCCTTTCCAGAGCCTATCAGTGGACATGACATAGTACTGTAATATGCCTTGTCCATTCCACTACACCAAGTCCATTCCACTACACCATCTAATAAGCCTAGGAGCATGTCCAATCCACCTAATGCATGTTTTTAGGAGGTGGGAGGAAACCGGAGATCCTCCTCTAGTCTCATTGTTTAAAACATTTCAGTAGGAGAACCAATTATTCTTAATTTTCCTCTAGGTGTGAATAATTTTTTGTGTGTAGTGAACCTACAGCGGACTGGGGGTGTCCATGTCTTGTGTCCAAACCCATACAGACACTGACCAGGATAAAGAAGGGAGTGAAGAAGAATGAATGAACAAATAACCCCAGGGGACCTTTAGGGTTAGGGAAAGGGGCAGGTTAATGGACTTCAATTCTATAAAATCCAATGAATATGCTCTCACTCGTTAGCGTTCCTATGAGAGATCAGGTTGCTAATGCCAGCTATCCTTACCTTATGATTGGTAATGTCATTAAATGTCCTTAGCGTAGGTATCAGGGCCTATACCAAACACTATTAGTTAAATGTGCACTATATTTCACCTGTAATCTGCAAAAGGTGTAGCATAACAATAGCTATTAATACTAAGGCTATTTGGTAAAGAAAAGAAGCTGTTCATTTTTGTTGTAAGGCCACTGCTCGATGCTCACTGTGCTTCTCTACCTTCAATATCAGTGGAGACATGAAGCATCCTCTGAAAGCCCACAAACTGCACCCTGGGTGACCAGAACAGAGGATCCATTAGCTCTGACTGTGAGTAATGTGGCTAGGTGATGTGATGGAAGCCTTAATGGATCAAACACATATGGGCACACAAGGGAGACAGTGACATGATGATCCATTCAGGTCCAAAACAAAGATGACCCATGAAGACCAGGGTTAATAGAGCTTTCTACCCACTGCATGCTTTTCTGTGTGCAGCTCGTCTGCGTGCCTTGATTCAACTCTGCACAGCTCCTTCACTCATGTTCACCAAGATAAAATTAGGGGCTAACAGAATTTTAACAGAAGATAATGGCTTCACATTTTAGCTGCTTATAAAAAAATGTACTTGGGACATCTCAGAGAGAACAAATGAGTTTGATATCACAATTTCTTTTAAAGATAGCACCTTTTTGTGTTGTTCAAAAAGAAATGTTTTAATAGGTTTTATGAAACTTTTATATGAATTTTTTGCCCCTAGGAAAGATATTTATGAAATACTACTTCCCATTTCTGGACTTTGGTAAAAAGGGTTAATGGTGTTGAACTTTTTGTGACAAGTATTTAAGACCCCCATTATTACTTACGTTATAGCAGCTATAGTCAGACTCTCAGCAGCCTAAATATGTTTACTGTTAGCATTAGATTATGCAAACCCCTGTGAATTAACTGTTACTGTAGAATTAATAAAATATAAAATAAAGCTTGTTTACAGTGGATGAATCTGTGATCGGATTTAGTGACGGAATTGCAGTCAAAGCTGCAAACATCCGGTCTAATCCGGTCCAGACGTGAATTCGCTCTCACTCACCTGTCTAGTGAACTCACTTGCTTCCTGTTTATTCACATTTACTTTTGTGTATTGACTGTATACCAGTTCATTCATCACCTGACCGCACCAGGTTGTACCATTCCAGTGTGTATTTCTGCACTTTGTTATTTGTGTTTGTTTTCTTGGTTTTTCACTTTCTTTCACCTTCTACCCTACATTATGATTTTGAAGGCCCTCGTTGCCAACTAACTGTGGATATTCCTTTTAATCTTTTCACGTTCTTTTGCAGTAATTCATTTTAAATTCCTTTTTTTTCTTAAAAATGTAAAAATACATGTTAAATATGTTAAAATAATCATACACATTTAATACAGGTTGAAAATTAATTTCTTGAGTGTTATGTTTAAATTTCCTTGTTGCTTTTTAAGAGTTGCCACTCCAAATTTCGTGGTATTAAATACAGTGACGAATCAGTTTCATTAGTCTCTTGATGAAAAAATGTGCCTTGTTTAGTAACTGGATCTTATTTACAGTCCTGTGGACCCTATGTTTTCTGCACATTTTGATATGTAATTCCTACTCTAAACCACTGCCACAAATCATCAGCTAATTATTCTGCCATTTTTTGAGCTGATTAAGATGTCTTGTTGCAGAAAAAATACTCAAACGTTCAGAGCGTGGGCTCCCCAGGACTGTGATTGATGCAGAGTGAGCTGTATGTGCCTGGCTCAGTGCTCCCCATCATCCCAGCCTGGCAGTAATCTAATAAAAGTTGATTTTTCATAAGGGGCTTTTAAGGGAACACCACACCATGCTGGTCTATAAGGGCAAGCTTACTGGGAGTGGGGTATCATCTTAAAGAATGATTAATGCTACTGTGGGCAGAAACAAGGATTTCTCGTAACTATGCTTCCACATGCTGATGAGCAAAGAGAGAGATGGTGAGTGAGTGAGTGAGTAAGTGACTGGGTAAGTGAGTGAGTGCGGGGCATGGTGGTTAAACAAATGCTTAATGACCTGGAGAGAATATGCTGGTATTTCCCAGAATACCTACTCCTCCAAAAAAAAAAAAAAAACATATATGCTAGCACATACGGATGAATGTACAGGCATTGTGAATATATCCATAGCCTTTTAGATGTATTGATCTGTTTCTATTATCTAGTGTTGTATTAAGTACCCAACAGTCACTAACCCTAACCCAACTTGAATAAAGGGGAAGATGCGTTTCTAAGAAATGACTCAAGGAAAAGTTAAAGTAACCCTTGAGAAAGCTAATTTATTATATGTACTTCTATTAAGTATCTAAAGTGCTCAAGTGTAAGGCAAACTGTTTCAATACTGTTTTCAATAATACAAAAAAAACTTAATTGTGATTGTAAATTTGTGATAAAAAGAATTAGGTTTAATCAGGTGGCAACAGCACATTGTATGAAATCATCAAATTAGATACAGACCCAGAGCATTAATTAATGATCAGAAAAAATAATGTGATTTCAGTCAGATTTTTTGACCATGGCATGGTTATTGGCATTATATGGGCTGGTTTCAGTATTTCAGAAACTCCTGATCTCTTGGGATTTTAATGAGAAAGGTCAAAGGAGAAATGCATGACTGGTTAGAGCTGACAGGAAGGCTATGGTTACTAAAATAACCACTCCTTACAGCTGCAGTGAACAGGAAAGCAGCTCAGAATGCACAACCTTAAGGATAAACCTTAACATCTATAGCCTACAACAGCAGAAGACCACACAATTGGTGGCTAATCATAAATGGTCAGACAAAAACAGGAATCAGGGCACAGACTCACAAAAAAACAAGCCACATCCCAAAAAGCAGTAGGTAGATTGGCTAAATACTGTATAAGGCCGTAGGTGGATAAGATAAATTATCTCTAAATATGAGCACCATGAACACATGGTGTTCATGGTGCCCAAAAATGGACTGGCATCCCAGTCCGGGAATATCCTCATGCCCAGTGTACCCAAGATCCACTGGTTACCCTGCAACTCTAATCAGGATAAAGCAGTTGAAAATGAAATGAAAAAGAACATTCACTCAACTACCTTACATGAAATATTTTAAATAGGTCAATCCTAAAAGTGCAGTAATTTTAATGTACAATCCTGTTACTCCAATTAAAATGAATTAAAATACAGCATTAAAATGTTTGATAATGTCCTGGTGCCATTACAATGGATGTAAGTTAAATATGTTTTTTTGTATTTGTTAATTCTACAATTAAAACCTGTTACTGAGCAAAACATGATACAGCAAAACATAACCATTTTCAGCACTAATACCACATAGAAATGAGACTGTTGCCTGAGAAATAATACATTAAGTGTTACAAGTGCAAATTTCATCTGTGAAATCTGTGAAATCTGGGCTGAATAATAAAAGACACTTTTTGAGCTAATTATTTCAAAGCAGTGAATTATTCGTGTGGTGTTTGCACCAGGATGCTTAGTGTGTGTGTGTGTGTGTGTGTGTGTGTGTGTGTGTGTGTGTGTGCGCGCGTGTGTGTGTGTGTGTGTGTGTGTGTGTTTTACTTCCTTTTGTTTTCTTACCAAATTTGCAATTTATTTTGCTGGCTTATTAAACTCTACACTGGATTGAATCACTTGGATGAAGCACACCTTATGTTTTCTCATCACTCGTATTTGCTTGAAGTGAAGGACAGCCAGGAACACCATATGCCACTCAAGTCTCTGCCAACTTATCTACCACCATAAAGCACTGTTTATCATGCAACGACACAAATAAATATTTTGTCTATTCCAATAGTTCAGCTGTGAGAGAAGAAGCCTGAAGGCATGCACTTGATCTGTGTTCATGGCACTCTGCTTAGGTGTCAGTCTCAGTGCGGGGTTGCTCAGGCTCAAGTTCACGACTTTTTACTTGGAAATGGGTAAACACAAAGCTTTGGGATATCAGGGCTCGATTTGATAATAACCAAGAGCAGATGCTAAGGGTCACATTAACTCCAGCTCTACAAAATAACAATGTGTGTGTTTGACAGCTGTTTGGATGCTAAGACTGTGACCACAGGTGTGGTTATCTGGGGTTAAGACAAGGGTTTATTTATGGGACTCTCAAATGTAAATGCTATAAAAAAACAAATCACATGAGAAAAATTATTTTGCAGGAGAAAAAGAAGTCAAATAAACATGCCACGCACAAACCAGATATACAACATTATACACATTTTTATGAGCTAGACAAGTATGAAATGTTGGTGATGCTGACCAGATGTCTCACAGTTAGGAGAAAATCTTGATGTCAAGGATTTTGAGTCTCAGTCCTGAAGACCCTATGCACTCCAACTTTTGTGCTCTAACACACCTGTCTGAGTGCATCATGAATTAATAAAGTATATGAGAACTAAGAAAGGTACATATGGTTTTCACTTGTGTCTCTGTGTGGCATGGAGTTTAGATCCATAAAAATATATAAATGCCATGAATTATAGTGACACACTGTGTTAGTCTGAAATCTTAAAAGTCTACAGGCAACTTCGAGGTATATTTTCAGAGAAATGGTGAATAACTGTAGTCTCTTTTTTTTTCTTTTGACCTGGTGTTCTTTGTGTTCATCAGGGTTTTGGTCTGTAGTTCCACAGATCACATTACACATAAATCTTCCATCTGGATTCAGGAATAACTGTATAAATCTCACAGTATATGGATGAAAAAGTTAGACGATATATGTGTACAATCACAATCCAATTTCAAGGAAACAACTCCAGATTTGTGTATTCGTGCAATCAGCTAATCTTGTGGAAACAGTGTATTACATACAACTCATTCAGATACAAGTCAATAGCTTCAGTTAATGTTCACATCATGGAAAAATATGATCTCAGTCATTTGGAGCCAAACGTTCATACGGTGCCAAAAGCACAGCGATCTCTGTAGTTTATACAAAAAGCATCCAGTGAGTACCAGTTTTGCAGAAGAAAAACATTTTCTCTCTTCTACAACAGCAGAAGACCACATCAGATTCCACTCCTTTCAGCCAGAACAGGACTCTATCTCAAGCTACACTGAGCCCAGAGACACCAAAAACTGGATAGATAGTTGAACATGAGATAAACATCCTCATGCCTTTATTCAGTCTTTAACAGAGCAGTTTCAGTGAGCATGTGCCCGTGTAGATTCAGGTACGAATACTGTAAAGCTGGAATACTGTGGAGTGAAGGTTTGTTCTGTAAAGGTATATTGTATGATTGTCATAAATCATAGACCAGCAGTGTGCTAGTTTGACATCCTAAAAATATGCAGCCACCTTTTTTAAGGGTTTATTTTTAAAGAAAGAGTATCTATCTATCTATCTATCTATCTATCTATCTATCTATCTATCTATCTATCTATAGTAAAATTTAATTTAAAAATATAAATGGCTGTGGCTGATCTAGCAAACACTTAGGTCCATCTTACACACAACAACTTGAGCATTGCTCCTATAGCATTAAATAACATTACTTTCAGGTCATCCTGCCCATATGGCACTTCCGTAAAGTGCCCTAACCCAATCAAATATACTCCATTTTCTTAATGTGTGGCTAAAGTCTGGCAAAAAGAAATGATCTCACACCTCACACGGTGACACATGAGGTCACAGCAGGGGTTTTTGCAGTGATGTAACATCAGCTTAACTCATTTATGCTAATCTAATCACATTTATGGTTACTGAAGGGGGTGTGAAATTGGTTCTATTGTAGGTACTTTTTCAAAAGCACATTTTTGTTTGAAGGATGATAGTGACAGAATATTTTGCTCAGATGAATGCAAATACACTGCATGTGAAACAGTCACATCAGTGATATTTCTCCCAAGATTAAAGCCAGTCACATGGCATAATGCTGAGTTTAAAACTCTCCCTATCATCATTGTTCATTCACTTTGTACAACCATGTATGAGCTCTTGCCAGGAACTCATTCGGTATGCGGAATGCACTCCATATGCACTCTACATGTGTAGAACAGCTTGACTATAATGCCATGCATGTGTAGTATGTACCAATGTACAGATCTCTTTTGATGACGATAAAACATTTTTCACTTTCGTCTTTCGTGACCAGCATGCGTGCTGTGGATTTTTTTATGAGCTATTCAGAGTAGGCTGGAATGAAAAAGTGTCTATGCAAATCCATAAAAAAAGAATCAAACCAATTACAGAGGGTAATTGATCCATGACACCTCCTTTATGGTTGGGTGACCCCTGGCCTGTGACTGGTTGTCTTAATGTGTGGTTAGAAAGTCCCCAATTCTTCAGATGCACAGATTTTCAAGTATGATTTTTCAAGCCATACTTGTTTAAAGGACAGGCATCTCCTCTAAGAGCAAGAAACAACCTAGAATAAGTCTGGGATGCATAGCCACGGGGTCTGGGTTTATTTATTTATATACATATTTATTATTACAGTGGAAGACCTCAATCAGTTATCAATGTTTTATATAATATTTACACTCACGGATCAATTTATTAGGAAGTCCATCACATGACAGCAGCATCATGCTGAAATGAGTCAGATACAGTTCAAGAGCCTCAGTTAATATTCAAATCAAATATGTGAATTTGTTTGATGTGAACTTTAGTAACTTTGACCATGGCATGGTTGTTAGTACCAGATGGGTTCAGTATTTTAGAGTATTAATGATCTGTTAGAGTTTACACAGAATGGTGCAAAGAGCACCAAGTGAACTCCAGTCATACATGTTGAAAGTTGATGAGATGGGTCAGAGGGTACTGGTGATCAGAAAAACACACAAAGCATCAAACTTTGAGGCAGATGGTCTACAACAGCAGAAAACCACCTTGTGTTCCACTCCAGTCAGCAAAGAACACGAATCTGAAGCCACAGATTTACTGAAACTATGTGATGCTTTTTACAACCACTTTAGTCTCAGTATACCTGTTAGAGAGCATAAAAATCATACAACACTCTCAGAAAAAATATCTGCAGCATAAAGGGTTTCCTACAGTCAATAATATCTTTTTTGGTAAATGTCTTTATAAAAGCCAGTGAAAGCCCTTGAGCAATGTTTTTTAAGCATGAAGAGCAGCGGTGATATAAACAGAGATAAAACCATCAAATAAGAAAATAATTGAAGCTGTTTAACCTAGGTCAAGAAGGAAAAAACTAAGTACCCTCACTTATGTTTGAGCACTTAAAGCTGAATTGGCCTTTCAGAAAACTCACATGAACTTCAAATGTATTTCAAATGTATATTTTCAAATGTTCTGGACTTTCAGGATTTCACACCTAATTCATTTACATTGTTATTTTATTATCTGCTAATTTTATGCAATTTTTATGTCTATGTTGATGATATGGTGATTTTTTTTTTTATAAACCAGGGTAAATAACACTAAAGTCTAATGCTGCGTAGCTGGTGATGATGTGCTATATTTATAATTTAATTAATTAAATGCACTGATTAGCTGAAGAGCAGCTCAGATTCGTATGAAAAGTACAAGAGTACCTATACGGTCCTTCTCAAATGAGTTTCTTCTTATGTTCTTTTCAGTAGATTTTTCGAAAGAGTTAATATGCACACATGACAGTTGGTATATGCTGCTGAGTGAGCAGTGAGAGGAGCTGTTATGAATGTCCATGTGCTTATCCCTGTCCAAAAGGAAATAGGAATTCAGGGTAAGGCAGAGCTGCAAGCAGATGGGAGTCGTCTTGTCTACCTTCATCCACATCCATCACTCTCTTCCCCTCCATCCAGAAAATGAGTGGAAGCGCCTGCAGACACTGGTGTCTGTTTACCTCAAGCTCTCACTCCTATAAGCAAGGTCAGGAGGGTCGATTTCAGCTCATTAGGAAGAAGAGACACGAAACACAAAGGCGGAAGAATCAGACCGGAAACAGTAGTTAGAACGTCACCTGTATTTGTTTATGGTCACCATAGAGTGAAGAAAAGGGTACAGTTTGTTTATATTATTTCTCAGAAACCCTGCCCACCTCAATCAGTTAATTGTCTCCTGACTTGCATCAACCCGGACATCAATCAGCCAACTGGAAAGCTGAGTAACGCTTCATTTAAGAATTCTTCATTTCGTGAGCCAAGACTGATGACATACAAGAAGACATTAAGCTTTTTTTGCTAGTTATAAAGAGTGTTGAGTTAAATAAACAAATGAAATGCTTCGCCACCTGGAGACAGTTAAACCAAAGAATGGTAAGAATTAGATGTTATTTGGATTTGAATAAGCCTAGAAATCGTTCATTCTAAGCATTTAACATGGCAAGGGCTTGTTAAAGTGTTTTCCTACAGAACGTCTATATTTAGGAGACCTGGCACATCACTTTGTGTTGTTAGCTCTTTAATGGCCATGTTTAAAAAAAATACAGTGACTGCAGTTAAACAACACAGCCTTATCAAGCAATGACAGCCTTATCAAGCAGACTTTTATTTAATAAAAAAAAAAAAATTTAGGTTTCATGCTGTATAAAAGTTATACTATGTATAGTAAAGAATATTTATAACTACAGCTGAAGAGTCTTGCCTATTGTATCTCCCTGGATATGTGGCTGAGGTTCAAACAAGAATATAAGGACCTGTTTTTTAATCCTCTCTCTCTCTCTCTCTCTCTCTCTCTCTCTCTCTCTCTCTCTCTCTGTTCCTCTCTCTGTTCCTCAGGGGAGTTATGTTATTTTCTTTATCCATAGAAGGAGGAACGATGCCATGCTCCTTGAGTTGCCTGAGGCAGTGTTATGCAGTGGTTAGACCAGCAGAGATCCACTTGGAAAAAATGGTTGGGATTTTTTACATTCATGTGCTTGCCATTTTGCAAAATATTAAAATATACAAATATTAAAGCAAATGAACTTAGAGTAGTAAGAGAGAAGTTTTGAACACACATCATTCTAACATGAAGTGTTTTTTATTTGTTTGTTTGTTTGTTTTTTAAGGCCACAGAAAAAGTATACATTGATATTTTTGCAAAAAAATATTTTTTTTTACTATTTATAATTAGAATTCAATTTTTCTCTAACATCACCTCGGTGAACCAGTGCAGTCTCATAGACAGAGCCAGAATAAAACCAGTCACATAATGAATTCTTTGCTGCAGCAGTGAATGAATTGCTTGATATTAAAGTCCCATGAGTCAAGTTTATTCTGGAGGTCACAGGCTAATCAGTTACTTGAACCCTAAGCCTGGAACCACTCACTCACACCTACTAATGATTTTTCCAGAGACATGCACAAACTGTAAAATACATGTAATGTTGTTTTATAGATACAGAACTCTATAACTGCTCCTTACACGCATTCTACACACTGTGATGTTTGCTGCCAGGAAGTTAACTACAATTTTTAAAGGTATTCACTATACAATATTGTTAACCAGCTTCACAGAATAACTAGGTTGTGCCTTTAGCTACAGTCTCTTGTTAAAAAAGTAACAGCTACTTAAAAGTTTTCTAATAAATGTAATAAATATCTGTACATATAATATATATATATATATATATATATATATATATATATATATATATATATATATATATATATATATATATATATATATATATATAGTATGTATGTAATTAAGGTGCTGATTTAGCTAGCAAGGCTCTGTGGTAGCTATTTTATTAAGCTAGCTTGATAGAAATTATCTGTCTTGAGCTGTCAATACGTGGCAGAGCTAGACATGGCATGGAGAACATATTAGGTTTTGGTTTTGTTTGTTTTTGTTTCTTTGTCTTTGTTACATTAATTTCCATCATACTATCGTGTCAGATTTCATCACGACATACTTCTTACAAAGGAGGTATCTTCTTTCCTGCTCAATTTTCAGAAAAAATTGCCACTTAAAATCAAATAATCATACAGTAGTTCTTTGCTAGTTAGTTAGAACCAATATAGCTAGTTTGAACGTTTAACCCTTAGGATAAAACAAATAAAACATTTACGTTAATGAATAATGAATTCATGACTGGTCATTTAAGACATTTAACAAGAAAAAAGGCAGCAATCACCTTTATAGTTATTTCTTTAGTTGTTCTTTGCAAATGAATGCAAGCCTTTTACCTTCTTTATGTTCTTTATGAACTCTTGTATGACTAAAAGGAATTTGTCAAACAATTTTTCCTGTTTGACAAAAAGTAGAAAACACAAGAAACAATTGCTGAATGGTTCCACCATTAAAGGCAGAACATGTTCTGACCTTTAAAGCTTTGTGGTCACAAAATGGAATTATGTAGTTAATAACTTTATAAGTATGATGAGTGGGAAGAATGTACCTTTCTGTAAAAGTGGAAAATCTCTCACGGCCCCTCACCCCCACCCCCATGCACAGACAAATACATATAGTTGCTCTCTTGTCACTGAGAACTGAGTGAACTTCTCACTCAAAAAGGCAAAAGTAAATCTGATTACCAATGATCGACTCCAGTACCTCTCTCACTCTCTCTCTCTCTCTCTCTCTCTCTCTCTCTCTCTCACACTCTCTTCCACACATCTTTCTGTAAAAATTGATGATACTTTAAGTAAAAAGTTTTATGTTGTTCCTCACTCACTCATCACTCTCATTGTTGTTCCTCAATGTGTAAAATGCTCACTTGCTCCCAAAGTTTTAATGCATCACCTGTTAAACCTTTTATACATTAGCAGTACATTGTCTTGCATACGTATTCACCCCTTGAACATTCTGACTAAAGCTGTCCTTACTCAATTACTGATGTTTTGTTTCACAGCAAAAAAGGGGTGAATACTTTTGCAATAAGCACTTTTTTATCCTCTGTAACTAATTTTCAACAGTACTGAATATTGATATTTCCCCAGTATACACAAATGAATTATTGTATTGCTGCAAGTCTGATATAAAGTTACATTTGCACGGCATTGTACATTATGGCACTTTTAGCATAGCTCTCGTATGACTACCTAATAGCACACAAATAATTAAGCTAGTAAAATCTGTAACAACTATAAAGCAACCAAGTGTTGCAGATGGTAAGTGAGCAGAGCTATCTAACTTTTTTTTAATCTCCTTTATTATACATATTCCTTTTTAATGCTGTAACTCAACAAACAAGCTAAACTGAATACTTTGGTGTATTAAACATTAAAACTCAAAAACTTTTAAAACTTTAAAACTTTTATATTTTAAAGTGTCTTGATTTCAAACTGGTTGTGCTCTTGCATGATGTGGTGAATGAGGGACATTTCTCATGGCCAAAATTTTTAACATGCTTATCTTTAGGCTTGTAAATGTAATTTATTGTGTAATCAGTGGTTCTGTTTGTTTCACATGACCTAAACTTTAACTTCTAGTAAAAAAAAAATTATTAATGCTAGGATAAAGAAATGAGTGAATTTATGGGTTTTAAGGGACTTTTTACACAAAGAAACAAAAATGACTTGACCCATAGTGTTAGGCTTCAGACTTTTCCAGCTGAGATTTTGTTCTCCATCTGCCAGAAGTTTAAACCAGTACAAATGAAATAGTATTTTAAAACACTGTTTGATATTCTTATAAAAATTTATTTTTTATAGGTTATAGTACGATCCATACTAGTCCGATCCATACTATACTGAATTTTCAGACATATTATGTTATTTCTATAACAACTAATACCTGACTGTTTTCATGAAGTTAAGAAACTGCTATTTTATATATATATGTATATATATATATATATATATATATATATATATATATATATATATATATATATATATATATATATATATGTGTGTGTTATACTATTATATATTATATAGTTATATATATACCGATATGCTATTTGGTGCAAACAATAATAACAACAATCCTCATCATCGTCATCATCATCATTTTAAAGATTTCAAAATGTTCAAATAGTTGTAGACTATATAAAGCTTCCTCAATACAAATCACTGTGTATAATCACAAAACACTGTGTACAAATCACTGTATTGTTACAGCAGAGATGCTAAAATATTAGATCAAGCAAATTAAGATAAACTACTTGAATAGCATTCCCGATATTCTCCAAACCAAGCTTTTATAGAAAATGAGCCTCTTCTGATGAATCAAATTCAAGAGTGCCTTCACACAAATATCGAGAACTTGGTTTAAACACATCTCCATGTGATTGAGTGTCTGAAACAATACCACACTGTCCACACTTTTCTTTTGGTAACCATTAAAACACTCAGGTTCCTCCATTTTCTAAATCTACTGTAGGTTTAACTCATACCTCTTGTGATACGAATTTTGCAGAATGACCAAATGAACTCTCAAGCAAATCAGTGAATGTTTTATAGTCTGCTGTCAGGATCCTGCCCTTTCCACATGAGTACTCCTTATTGTGATAAATCACACAAATTTTATCATTCAAAAAGCATAATTCATCCTACTCAAGATAATACAACCAATTTCAGATCTCATTAAGCTCCATACTTCCCAGTAAGATACATAAATTATCAGTAATATATTTTAAACAAGTTTGAATTGGCTCTGTTGTGAAATCAATATGCATGGCAGACTAGTGTTTGGCTTTTTTAATCATGGAATCAAACCAACTTTTGGGTTGTCCTTAACTTGTTTAAAGATAAGGATACTATTTAAATGTTTTTCAGGGAAAGATCACAACCCAGCTGGTTGCTTAATCTGCAAATCTGATCGAGTTGAAAGAAACATGTAGAATCTAATCTGATTTGTGGGCTTCAGCCTGCTGTTTAAATTCAGCCACAGACTGCTGCTCCATTTTAGCATCTCATCTGAACAAGTACAATGATATGATTGTAATTGTCAGAATCTGGAGGAGGCAATCAGGCCTCAGTTTGTAATGTGTGGTATGAATGAGGGGGTATAGGACAGTTCTACCATGTCTGAGTCATGCACTCCCCAGGCTAAATGCCATTCAGCATTTCATCTGTCCATGACCCTTGCCTTCTAAAGCACATTATCAGACAGTGCAGCACTTGACTGAACTCAAATATGAAGCCTTTTAGTGTAAATATCAGATGGAGGCGGCCGGCAAACGCAGATAGACAAAAGTAAATGATTCATATGATTGGCATTTTTGGCCAGAGGGACACTCATTTAGTAGAGACAGATTAGATTGTGTTGCTTTAATGCTTCTTTTCCGCCTCTCTTGCACTTTCTTTCTGTTCCATCTCTTTTAGGACCTCAGGGCTTGCTGGTCTAAGATCTGAATCTCTACAGAAGTCACTACAATCAATTACTGAAGTAAATTTTAAAAAGAATTGACCCCAACCAGTGTCAGTAACGGAAGTGCAATGATGATACTTGATACTGTGACCTTTCCACAAAAAACCAAGCATAAAAACTTTTGGTTTGACTAGCAGCCAACAGAATGGTTTTGGCTGTTTCAATGTTTTACAAGTTCTGTTGAATCAGATTCTGAATGAGAAACTTCATGTCCTATCTGAATGGCTTGTTTTGTGTTAATCAGAGGGAATGAATGATGATCACTATTCTGCACTGTGTGTCCCTTTTTAATGACTTTGTTTTGATAATTGAGGTCCATCTGCAGCTAGGTTTAAAAAAAAAAATCCACATTGTTTGTTGCTCCCAAAGTGATAGTTAAATGACATTCCTCAAGAAGATAGCTTTATTGAGACCTATTATAAAATTAAGGGAGCAGAAAACTCAATGATCATTTCCTTTTATTTTCTTTATGGTTGTATGAAGGTTTCTCCAAAGTTATTTTGTTTTATTTCAGCTCTTTGGCAGTGGAAGGTGTGCAGATATTTCTAATTTCTGAAAGCATCCCGTTTTATTTAATTTGACCTCACATTAGGGAATTTTGCCATGCATTCCAGCACAGATGCTACAATTGTCCTTCAGATGTCACAGAATCCTCCTAAGATTTTCTGCTTTGGCTTGTCCCTTATCCAGTCTCATTAATGTCTTTTTCAGCCAAATCTATGGCTAAAATTGCGTAAATTTGTTTTACTCACTTGTATATAGTGGCACCAAGGTGGTGGGACGACCATTTACAGGCTGTTGGAACAGACTGGAAAGCAACTAGCTAAATAGCGTATAAAGAAACAAACAAGCACAGCTGAAGTTGTTCAGCCTTGGAGGAGAAACTGATTTTTGACGGTTTTCAGAAAATATTAACCATATAATGCAACATTAGAGGAAGTCATCAAGTTTCTTTTGATGCTTAATGATTGTTTTCTAAAGCTTGGAACTATGTTGTAGGTTTCCACACTGTTTTAAAGCTTCTTTCAAATGGACAAACCTAAGAACATTTTAGTGAAGATTCTATTTTATTCTCTTTTGTTCTAAATGTAGACCTTTAAATTGAGTTCACTGATTTGCCTGAGAGTTCATTTGGTCATTCTGCAAAACTGCATCTGCATGAATAAACTGCCTTGCAGACTTGGATGTGTAGTAATATGCACTTTAAAAACACCATTAAATGGGTCTTTAATGGTTCACTGAATACATAATGATTCTTTGATAGTAAAACAGGAAAACTGAGGAGAACTTGGTGATATCATTCTACATGCAGTAGCCCACCTTTAACAAAATTATCATTCATTCATTCACTACCGCTTATCCGAACTACCTTGGGTCACGGGGAGCCTGTGCCTATCTCAGGCATCATTGGGCATCAAGGCAGGATACACTGTGGACGGAGTGCCAACCCATCGCAGGGAACACACACACTCTCATTCACTCACGCAACCACACACTACGGACAATTTTCCAGAGATGCCAATCAACCTACCATGCATGTCTTTGGACCGGGGAGGAAACCGGAGTACCCGGAGGAAACCCCCGAGGCACGGGGAGAACATGCAAACTCCACACACACAAGGCGGAGGCGGGAATCGAACCCCCAACCCTGGAGGTGTGAGGCGAACATGCTAACCACTAAGCCACCGTGCCCCCCTAACAAAATTATGATTATTGTTCATTCATTCATTCATTCATTTTCTACCGCTTATCCGAACTATCTCGGGTCACGGGGAGCCTGTGCCTATCTCAGGCGTCATCGGGCATCAAGGCAGGATACACCCTGGACGGAGTGCCAACCCATCGCAGGGCACACACACACTCTCATTCACTCACGCAATCACACACTAGGGACAATTTTCCAGAGATGCCAATCAACCTATCATGCATGTCTTTGGACCGGGGGAGGAAACCGGAGTACCCGGAGGAAACCCCCGAGGCACGGGGAGAACATGCAAACTCCACACACACAAGGTGGAGGCGGGAATCGAACCCCCAACCCTGGAGGTGTGAGGCGAACATGCTAACCACTAAGCCACCGTGCCCCCCTAACAAAATTATGATTATTGTAATTTATTTAATTATTAGGTTGCTTGACCGGTCACTTCAGGTGAATGGGTTTAATCCAAAACTCAGTAACTGACAAATATTTAGGTCTATAAATAGTCAAAAAATCTAGTGACAATTAAAAAGCACCACAGTTCAAATAAATATCCAAATATCATTGGACACTTATGTGCCTAATAGTTTAATAATTGAATCATGTTCATATAATATATTCTTTTTTTAATACTTTTTTTTTTTTTTACAGTTAAGAGTCCATATCTACAATGAGTAGAGAACCTTTCCTTTAAGAGTTTCTCTAGAAAAACAAATGATGAGCCCTTTAGACTCCTAAATTCAGCTTTGGCTCGGTGAGTGTGATATGCCACGAGGCTCTAACCTCTGAGCAAATTATTAAATATCTATCTGTACCCCTGCATTGTTCTTGATTTCTTATTCAACTTCCCAGTTGCATTTCCTATTATTTTGAGTTTAACTTGAATTTTTTGTGGATATTGAAAATGGATTTGCTTGATTAAGCTTAAGTTTTATACCAGCCTCTGTGACTGATGAAAAGGTTGATGATGTTTGTGCAGTGTTTTGTCTTTGCCAGCTGTGTCTCGCAGGCTGTGTTTCAAGGGCAGACAGTGAGTGCTCCTGCTGCTACTGGATTAGCCTCACATGGAAACAAAGACATCTGTCAAAGATACCAAACATATATTTAGTCTTGGTAATGCGTAACGCATGCAGTTGTTATTGACCTGCTAGTGTCTTGCCTTTGTTTTTTTTACCTCTCTCTTTTCTTCTCACTTGTTCCATTGGCAGCTGGACGTTGTTCAGATATGCAACCTGATACAGCCTGATATTGAGCTGGAGTGTGCACATCTCATTT
Organism: Tachysurus vachellii; assembly: GCF_030014155.1. Classification (NCBI taxonomy): domain Eukaryota; kingdom Metazoa; phylum Chordata; class Actinopteri; order Siluriformes; family Bagridae; genus Tachysurus; species Tachysurus vachellii. The sequence continues at coordinate 9,588,957 of NC_083477.1, forward strand.
CTCTTCTTCTCCCCTCTGCACTGGAGGTTCATCAGCAAGGCAACCTAATCATTTAAGTGTTGCCCTAAATTTACTGAAATGAAAGCGACTTGACTCAGCCCCTATCCAGGAAGTAATTTCACAGATGGATGAGGAAATATGCTAACTAAAATCACTGTGAACACTTAAATTGGTGCACCATTGTGGGTGGATGCCTCTAGTGGTGGCAGTATTCAGAATGTCATTTAGTTATATGACATTTACTTATTAATTATAGCCTTGATCTACTGGCAACCGATCTTGCCATATTAATAGCAATAATAAGCATACGGAATACAACCAGATATATATTATGTGTGGTTCAAACCCAAAAGCCCACCTCTTAGCTATGCCTTTACTGCACTACACATCTGAGTTACATGTCCACTCAACAATTTTCCTCTTAACATCCATCCATTTTTCCTCTTTGTCCAATTCTCCCCCCTGGTTCTTGGGACCTGCTGCATATGTAGCCAAGAGAGCTTCTGAGTACCTTTAAGAGGTGGATTGAGTTTTCTTTAATGCAGTTATGATCAAACCTCCCGCCTGTTCCCCCCTCTGCCACTGATAATCTTATTAGCAGTGAACGGGGTGCTATTACTCTCTAAGCAATAAAGGAGAGTAGTGTGTGTATGTGTGTGTGTGGCTGTATAGTCAAGAGTAGCAAGACAACAAAGAGGGTCAGATTTGATTATGTTTTTTCTCCTGATGAAAAAAAAGCATTTCCCACATTTTTTGGTGTTTTTTTTTTCCCCAGGGCTTTGCTGTGATAACAGACATAATCAGTGCGAGCATCTCAAAACACCATCCGTGACTTCCAGTGACTTCCACTGAGTGGGAAAATTTCTCTATTAGACAAGACAGCAGGTGCTATTCTGTTTGTGTTTGACCTCTCGGATCACAAAACTGCAGCGTCATCAGAAAAAAATATCAGCAGACAAAATATCAATAGACAAAACATCACATTACTTCCTGTGACATTGTTTTGAAATAGAACAGCACGGAAGAGTGTCAAGATGATCTCATAAAACATTGATGTTGCTAAAATTCCCTCACAAAATTGAGTTTTCTGCCAAAGAATCTACTTTTAGCTTTTCTCTTTTCGTCTTCCTCTCTAACTCTAATTGTAAACGGTGTCTTTGTTTTGTCCTTGGCTGATTTGCCTAGTAATTTAATAAAACATGGCAAAGATTGACATTTCAGATATTTATGGTTTTAAATCACTAGAGGAAGTAACTCTTCTTTGCAGCTTGCCTACACCACTACCGCCCAGTAGTTACCTGATTAAACACCAAGATATATTTCTTCCCTTTTCTGCTGGAAAATTGAAAGTGGTCAGGCTGAACTCAAATACAGAGACATTGCGGTTTCAGGGGATTATATTTAATTACTCTGCTCTAGATTTATAGCTAAAGCATAATGATAGAAATTTAAAAGACTTAGAGATGGTGTGCATGGAAGGCTTTGCTGTTAAATGTCACAGTGTTTATTTCTAAATGAAGCTACATGTGCAATAGTTTAACTGATGAATGAATTAATGAGATTCAGGATTAACTTTATCAGGACCCAGACGTAAACAAGTACAATTACTTAAAAGGGTTTTAATTATCTATATTTAACTATTTTTTCTTCTCTAAATTTCTCTATAATCATATATTTGTAAGATCATAAGGTAGTCTATCTACCGCTCTATACTGCTAAACACATTAAGCATTTGTGACTGCTAGCCATTAGCATTAAGCTATTATGTATCATCAGAGTTATGTGGGCAGATTAAAATTAAAGCTGTTAGTTAGCCTTAGCTAATATATTCTATTATTCCTTGGTGCATAGGTAAAAAAAAAAAGCAGTAGATTTAAACTTAAGTAAATTTACACGCTAACTTAAATCAGTGTGCGATTTGAGACAGATGTCTTTGTCTCTTGTGATTCTTTTGGTATTGTTTTACCATCACTGCAGTGAAGAATTTGAAATCGTTTTTCACCTTTTACCAGAATAAATATTTAGGATATATATTTAGAAATGTGATAGCCCTTTTGCTGAGAAGAATTTGGGCACCACTTCTTCAAAACAAAAAATCAAACTGGAATCGTTTTACCCATCTTTGTTGAATACCTTTAATTAATATACTATTTTATTCTGAATTAACTGCACTAAGTATGTCAGGTGAGCGTGTTGCATTGAGAACATGCACCTGTTGCCTTGTTAGAAATCATTAAAGTGGCACCCATAGACTAAACACGTCTCCCTCATTTCACAGCATGTGTAACATTCTCATCTTCTGGAATGGGGGTAAATATTTAAACAATTCCCCTACATGTAAAGCATGACAAGACTTGATCTCTATGGTATGGAAACAGCTTCTGTCATACCATGAAGTGGTACAAATGACTTTGCTCAGAAATTGATGAATTTGTGTGTAAATGATGCTTAACTTGTCACCTAGCAGCTGTGGATGGAATGTTTCCTCATGAAGAACATTATAGGCTTGACCTACACAGCATTATCCTGTAGTAACGAATCCCTCAACTGGCAATTTTCCAGATCTGGGATTTGTAAATGTTACTATTTATCCATCTTAAGGGGTTTTTAAATCTTTCAGCTCGTCCACCAAAAAAGCAATGAACCAGAGAAAATATAAATAGTATGAAAGTTAATAATCCTGTTTTTGAAGCCAAAGAAGCTCCCTTTATCACTGAGATGTACGATTTTTTTTCTCGATATCCTAACCCTCTTTATCATAATCGGTGTTAGGATACAGGTAGCACAAAATCAGTATGAAGGGTAGGTCTTCTTCTGGTGTCTCATCTTACCACCTTGTGCTGCTGCAGTGGCTATAATTTTGTTACAGGATTCTTAATAGTGTCGGCCACCTCCTCCATCTGCCCTTTCTCTCAGCAGCACACAGCTCTGGGCTAGGGGAAATGTCAAAGCTTTTATTCACAAGCTTTTAAGAGCCACTGTGTGTATGTGTGTGTATGTGTGTGTGCATGTGCGTGTGTGTGTGCTTGTGTGTGCCTGAGGGCATCTTTGTATGTCCATGTGTGTAGGGGTTCCTCCCACTAACAAACTAAGCTGGTCGCTTTTTCTATTTTGGAACAAAACAACTCAATGTGAGGATTTTTTTTTTTTTTTACCAAATACGGGGGAGTGAAAGAGTAAAAGAGTAAGTGGTTAATAGAAAAGAGTAGCCATTGTAAATGGCTGGGGAATTTGATGAGCCAGTGTGAAGAATGAGATGAGTGGGGACATGAAATACAGAGAGAGAGAGAGAGAGAGAGAGAGAGAGAGAGAGAGAGAGAGAGAGAGAGAGAGAGAGAGAGAGAGAGCGCAGTCCTCCTCAGTCTCTTGTAAATCTGACTGAAATCTCTACAACTTCATCTTCTCTGGGTGGCATGGGCCCTTAAAAAGACTTATTAGTCCCTTTAATATCGCTAGAAGGGCAGGCCTATTCAGCTGCAGCATAATAGCTTACATTTCACACCTAATCAATGTGGACAGGACGATATATGGGCTTACCTCCTCCCCTTTCTTTTTCTCTCTCTCCCTCTGTTCTCTCTCATCCTTCAAAGAGAGCCTTTGCTTTCAAACTGATTTAAGTAGCTCCACTTGGAAAAAAGCAGTGCCTCAGGTGGATCCAACATCAGCTCTTTCCTGAGCACGTACTTGTGTTCACTATGATATAAATGGCAAGAGGTGATCTCAGACCTCTGTTTATCCATAGAATGCTGAACCTTAAACTTAAGTACCTGGTTTAATTGACCTTATAACACGGCATAGGTTTGTTTTTAGGATTTATGTGCTGTGTACTTACTATTGGTCATGATATCGAATGCATTCCTTACTTTATATAGACTGCTACTGTACAATGTTTGAACACAGTATTAGAGGATTGTCTTGGTTCCTCGTTTTTGATGGTTAATAATAATAGTGTTCTATTAATTACAATGTAAATTATTTTAATGGTTTAACAGTTTTTAGACTAGTTCAGTGAGCTCTTGAAGTGCTTTAATAACGGTTAATTATACTGGACTATAAAGTGAGGTTTGTAATAGTGAAGAATTTAAGCCTGCATGCCAAAAATAAAGACTAATTAATAAATCAGAGATAAAATACCATAACAAGTCTGCCTACTAGCATGCTTTGGGACAGTGGTAACCCAGAGCATGTACAATGGAGCACCATGAACTGAGTTCAGGACTGAACATGATGTATGGTACCACTGCTACTCACTGCATCCTGCCCATGCTTTTTATATATTAAGAAATACTTGATGCTGAATATGTAATATGGGCTTTTATTCTGAATGACAATTAACAACCAGAATTACATATTTTATTGCTTTTATTTATGAAAAAAAATACAAGCAGAAAAACAATTTGAAATTCTGAAATGGCTCTTATATGATATGACATCACTTAACAACAAACTAAATACATCTGAAACACTAACACACTTGTGACTGACCCAAAAAGATGCAGCAAATAGATGCCATGCGACATCTCAATTTAACCACAGAATAAATCTTAGTTACCAAAAGGAAACAATGTTCCTTTAGTTTTTAAATAAAAGCTGCAGTTTTTGGTTAAAGGCAAGCAGCCAACTGACCAGGTCAAAACTGTCAGGCATTTGGTTCCCACCAAGATATAAAACCACACACACACACTTCCTGTCAGCCTTTGTTCATTACCCCTTTGTAAAGCTTGAGAGCTTGAGAACGGAGACCAGCTCAACTCATGGCAGATGGCAGATGAGCACACCTATACTATCACACCAAATACACTATCACAACACCTGATACACACTATGATACACACCCATACAGTTAGAACTAAAGCCATTTGATCAATGGCCTTAGCTAATCCACAGCAGGTGTGAGTTTTTAACCTTTAACCCTGCCTAACACACACACACACACACTTCTAATTTCTAATGAGAGGTCCAGACATATCCATCACACCTCAAAGCAATATGAAATGGCCAGTAATAAACACATCTTTCATTGCTTTGAAATCCTGCTCTGTTTAGAATACCACTGTGTGTGTAGGTGTGTGTGAGAAAGACAATGTTCTAAGGGTATTTCTACAGCTCACAGTGTAATAGATAAAAGTTGTAGAATTTTATTAAGGTCAGTTTAAGTAACATGAAGAAGGTTGGGATTGTTTTAAGAATTCAATTATCTTTATTTTGATGTATTATGACCCTCTTCTGGTTAATACAGAGAACAGAGACCTATAACCTCCCATACTGTATATCATACATATCACATACTGTATAACATCACAAGACAAGCTGGCTTATTGAAAAGTATCATGTAGAGTACATTAAATTTGCTCAATTGTTCTGAATATATATGGCTGTTAAAGTATTTTTCAGAGACACAAGTCTGAGTTTCTAACAGTTGACCGGATATAAGAGCAAGACTTGAAGAACAAGTATAAAGAACAGACAGAGTCAAAAGTAAACACTATGGGATTCCATCCATACATCATCCACCTTCTGCATCCTTAGTGTTACAGGGAGTCTGTAGGCTATTACAGGGGACTCAGATAGATGTCTTTAAACTTTATTTCGGGGTAAAGAGGATTTCAAGCTTGAGAAAACTAATGTAAAATTCACTTTTTAATGAAATTGTATTACATGTTATACTATGCATATTGATTTAATTGATTCCAGTCTTATGCCAGATATAAATAAAAATGGTTTATATCAGGTATATAAATATGTTGAGAGTAGAGCATAAGGTGTTTTTTCTGATCCATGAATGCAAACAGATTGAGCTTCAATAAAGCCAAACATTAGTGAAGTCGATGATATAATAATGAATAATAGTTCATTTATCCTCAGTGTAATGCTGTCTCCCTATTATAGTTATTAATCTACAAGTTTGCCTACCTGTACTTTTCAATAATTTAGTTTAATGTGGGTTTTATGCATGACAGTGCCCTTGGCATGAGGCCTTTGTTAGCAGTAATTGGGTCAGGCACTTAGCTCAATGCCTCTAGCAGCTTTATGGCTGTCTAGTGCATTAGTTTAAGAAAAGAGGCTGTATTTTTTGAGTATAAAAGCCTAAAATGAACAAAAATGTCCCAGTTGAGTACTCAAACCTGCCAAATGCTTAAAGGCTGACAATCCCAAAATGAAGCTAAAAGTTATGCTAGTCATTTATCCAGTGTCCTACATTTGTCTAGGTTTGTATCACTGCCAGAGAGCAGTTGGACTGGATCAGATCCGATACTGAAAGGTCACTTTGATTATTGTAATACTGAGTATAATAGACTGACTTTATACTCCATTATAACATTCATTAATTGTCATTAATTGTGGATCAGCCAATAAGTCTCATAAGTGTCGTATTCTCAATGTTTCTTCCTAATGTCACACCGTGAAATTTGTCCTTGTTACTGTCACTATTACAAGTTCTATACAAAAGGTATGCAAATTAAATATTAATTAATTTAATCTGAATATTTAATTGCATCCAACCAGAAAAATGTACACTGTACAGTCATTAGGTAAAGCAGGTAGGTAGACTTAAAATGAAAATGTGAGGTTAATGATAAGACGTAGTATAATTTAATTAAATAATAAGCCAACAATAATACAAACTTTTATTTTAAAGCCATTCAGTATGAATTTATCATATTCATTACCATCTCAATTCATGAGATATCATTCTCTAAATATTTCTATACAGACCCAACCAAAATGCATTACTCTCAATTAAAGAAGCAGCAATCCTCTAAATATGAAATAGAAATTGGTTTCTTTTGTAAACTGTACCCTTGAAAAATGCTAGTTAAGTAGGTAACTTGTTCTATGAGCACTGGAGGAATACCAACATCACCTAGATATCTTCTTGTGCATGTGCTAGATTGATGTGTTTATCCATTGTTCCCTTTCCCTGTGCCTCAATAAATCTAGCTTAACAGTGATGAATTGTGAGGCTTGTTGTGGTGTTGTGGAGCTTTTTACTGAGTTGGTTGTGGATACAGAAGTTTAGACCAAAAAACAAAAACAATCATGGCCTCAATTGTGTGCATTAATAATGAATAACTTAAATCTAAGCTAACAACCACATACTTCCAAATAGAAGTATGAAAATGATATTCATCACAAACAAATACATTCTGGAAGATGATAGGTGTTTGTGGCCAGCTCTGGAGGATGAGATACCTGTAGCACCATTGGTAGTCTCAGTCTGTTGTGTAGATAGATTCATATGGTGTATATGAGGCCAGTGCAAGGAAAAATGAATGTTTTTCTGTTTGTCTGGAAGCCACAGCAGTGAATTTGGGGAACGAGTAATAATATAAAATAAGATATTACACCTTCTTACCCTTATAAGTGCCACCAATTTTAAATTCATCATATTGTTTTAAATTTAAATGTAGCTTTATTTACACAACAGATAACAAATTATTTATATCAAACCAACCAAGTTATGATCGTGACATATACAGCTGCTGAGATGGAAGCTCTAACCACCGGCGATGGTGGTGGCAGCGATGATCTGGAATCCTTCATGTCAAGACCACATGCAGTATCTTTGAAGTATGGTGCAGTATGTGCAATAAATACTGTTGTTATCCAGCCATCATCCTTCTTTTTCCTACACTGACTGATATCATTGATGCTGGGGTTCATGTTAGTTGAATTCTAAAATGTCCGTATGCCAGGTTGCTTGTGACCATCAGTTTAAGGTTTTGCAAACATTACTGTCATGAAATAAATATATCCGTCATCATGCACGCTTATCCAAATTGGCTGGTGGTCTCTACATGCAGATGTGGTCCGTTTAGCCGGATTTTAATACTTCTCTGCATTGCATACCTTATAAAACTCAACGACCTCAAAATAGTTATTGGAGGCCACAATGGCACACACATGCACGCTGTAGGTGATGACAGCCTTTAAAATCAATGGCATTTAAAGTAAGGGCAGAACACTACAAAGTGTTTGTGTGCGTGTGTGTGAGGGAAAGAGAGAGAAAGATCTGGAACAGTAATCTTTGTGTGAGTGGGTTATGAGCAATGCTATAAAATTGCTGTGTTTGAAACCTGTAGAATCATTACTGAGGTTGGCTATAGGGGCATTGCTTCTCTCCCCAGGCCATCAACCTCTGTAATGTAATAACAGAGCTACGGGGTTACTATGCAACCACACACCCACCCCTACACACACTCACTTACACACATACTGTATGTCTTAATATACAGTATTTGTGAGAACCTTTCATTAAAGTAGTTAATTAAAGCTATGCTCCTCCTAAGCCAAACATTATATTAATACAAAATTTTTTTTTTTTTTTTTGCAAAATATAAAATAAAATTATATAATTAAATAAGAAGTTTAGACAATTTTGAATTTGTGATGACATTTGGCTGGTCCCCACAAAGTCAGAAATTTCATATATTCCTTTATATCCATACTCTCGTTCCTTTTTAATCTTCACCATATAAATGTGTGCCCCACTGCACTCCCCTCCATCTCAATGCAACCACACACACACACACATATACAATTTAGCTACACTTAACCACAAAAATTTAGCTTACTTTAAATATAAAATTATAGTGAGATTCTAACTCATTACAAGTTAACGATAATAAAAGTTTGTCTTAAAGAATGGAATGTTCATATGGCTTTTAAAAAAGGGAAAAAAACAGCTACAATTTTCGGTCAGCAGAAAATTTCTTGAATTTTTTTTGTTCGCTACTGTTTCTATCCTAGACATTACTTTGTTTTTCATTTGGTTGGTCATTCAAATAGACTTTCAGCATAACATTTATAGAAACTTTCCATTAATTAATGCAGTTTGTTTGAAATTAAGAAATATCCCCATAAAGCGAACCATAATTTTTGATGGAAAGTTATTTTTTGGTGTATTTAAAATGAAGTGGTTACTTTGTGTTCCTAATACATAAAAGTGGTTAAAGTGAGCCAAAAACTCATGCTAACAATTATCAAGTGTAAATGCATATTGATATATTTCAGCATATTTCCCAGATGTGTCGATATATTTCTAAGAAAAGACAATGATTAATTTACTGTGCTTCTTCATCAAGAATCAAATGAGCTTCAAATTTTGCAGTCTGACGTATTAAATAAGAGTGAGCTGTTTATGTTAGAACATCTTGCAGGCACATGCAACATTATCTGTTTCAAAATAAAAATAGTCTAAAGACCAGTTGTAATAAGTAGTAGAAGAGACATAAAGGAAATGGTTACAGCTTGAATAACTCAGCATTATTCGTAACAGTAGTGTGCATGTTGAAAAGCGATCAATGATCAGTCTTTGGGAATAACTGTGATCAGGGATTGTTCATTAGGAACACTGATGATCAGGGATTAGACATTAAGAACGATGATAGCCAGGGATTGCTTCTTCAGAACAGTGATGATTAGGAATTAGTGATTAAGAACGGCCATTAAGCACAGTGATGATCAGGGATTCTCATTATGAACACTGTTGATCGGGGATTGGTTGTTAAGAACAATGATTAAAAAAAAATCCCTTTCTCCACTCATATAAGCACAAGTTGTGATGTGAGCTTAAGAGCCGTATCCAGGGCAGAACAGTCACTGAAAAAGTCTATATCTGTCACTAGGCTTTTTTGAGAATAAAATGTCTAAAATGCCACTAAATCTAGTGAAAATTCCTGCAAGTCTGCAACACTTATGTAAACACAACAGGCTAGTTTGGATGAAACTAAAATATCAGCCTGAAGGTCTCTGGATGTTATTGTTGGATGTTAATATTACAAAAATTCAAGGTCTTGAATTGGATTGTAGTAACTGGAAGCCAGTAAATGAAAGACCCACATGTGTTAATCACATTATTTTAAACACTGGAATGTACTGTATGTTAAGTGTGTATGTTATTTCATAGAATCAGACATGTTTTGTAATATTATGGGGTACTAAGTAATTCCTCCTTTAAGGCTGCCAGTCATGGTTTGTTAAGCCATTAACAGCTTGTTAGCCCCTACAACTCGTTAATCCCGGCTTTGAAAAGGATCATTGTGGCTATTGGGTTAACACCTCAGAAGCTGAGGTTGATGTAACATTCACACAGAAGTCTTTGGTTTCACAGGGCAGAAGGGAATTTTTTCACACAGGCAGTGTAGGAGCATCTGAGAGGACCCAGAGGGTAGGCTGCTAAGATCCTGTAACGTGTTAGCAAAACACCAGCTGGAAATAGATGGGAAGAATAACACCCCCAGACAGCTGTGAAGACAAGCAGATGAGTGGAGAGAGAAAGGAAGCGAGAAAGAGCAGGGGGGACAGGAAAGGGTCTTAATAGTGATTAGTAAAAAAGAGTCATAAGAAGCAAAGTTGTTGGAGAGAAAGAGATAGAGAGAACTGACAGAATGACAGAAATCAGGCAAATAACTGAAAATCAGAGAGGGGATTCTCTCTCTCTCTCTCTCTCTCTCTCTCTCTCACACACATACACACACACACACACACACACACACACACGTTTGTGAGGGCTTTCCTTAAACAAAACTATGGGTGCGTGCAGCTAATTAATGTTTTACCATGTTGCAATATATCATACATATATCTAACCCTTAGCATTAGTAAAAAAAAAAAAAGTTCACTCTTAGACACACACACACCCACACATACACACCCACACATTTGAACAAATCACGCATTTGTTACCTGATCAAGTACTTGACATCTGCTACTCTGGTATTTGGGTTTTATTTGTTATCACAGTGTTAAATTCACATTTTTTTCCAATTAAAATAGCTAAGTAGTGTCCAGGGTCAGTCATGGGTACAGAACCCCTGGAGCAGAGAGGGCAAAGGGTGGCAGCATGATGGTGTTGGGATTTAAACTCTCAACTTTCCAATTAGTACCCCCAGTGTCCTGACCACTGAGTCGTCACTACTACAAGCTAGATAATATTGTTTCTGAACTAAATCAGAGATTGTGATTGTTCTGTAGTAAGAGTTTTGGCTAGTGTTAAATACATCACTTAGAATATAAGATCCAACTTGTGGCCTTTCTATCTCTGGCTGCTTCTAGCTTCTGCTTCTAGCAGTTACCTACCAATTTAGACTGGCAGAAGCCAGTTTGCTCTTTCGGTGCTCTTTAGGAGTTTTCATAATATAGATTTATTAATTGGCCCATTGTTTATTATTCTTTAGGAAATTTCTGTGTGCTTTTTCATTACATCTGGAAAAAAGAAATTCAGTAGACCATCAGACTCCCATGGCTCGTACTGGCATTTCAAGGGTAATTTTGTCCGATTTGTTAGGTCCTGATTTTTCCCCTCTGCAAATTTACAGAATTACTTTTAGGCCAGAAGCCAGGATTGGGTCTTTCACATGAGCAAAATATTAAGTGGGTTTTTTGCCCTAATGAATACACAATTTGCAGCATTTCTACCTCAATGTGCAAAATATCAAACAGTGTCAGATTTATTCCGATTGATTCATTTTGCATATGCTGTGCAATTTCTTAAACCGGAATATAACTGTGGGTGATTGTGAGCCCAAAAAAGTGAGTGAAAGGCATGTATTATAATTTTCTAAAATAACTGATACCATTTACATGCGGTCTTAAAACAATTTAGAAAACCAAACAGTTTTTCCAGAATTATTTATTATTGCTACAATTTCGTATTAGTGTGTCTACATTATTATTTTAATCTGTATAGAGTATTTTAGCAGTTTTTTGAAGCACCTCATCATTTTGAAGCACCCGACCTTACCTTGAATATTTAGAATAAACTGAACATAAAAAACTTTCATTTACATACAAATTTTTCTCTTCATTCATTCAGTATTTTGTTTGTGGGATTACGTTTTTGTTTTTACATGAAGACATGTCCTGTTGTTATTAATTGTGTCAATGCAGTGAATGAAGAATAAAGAATGAAGAATATAGTGTTTGTATTTCTTGATGTTATTCTTTTGCTATATTTTAGATTGAGAAGTGCCAGACGTAGAGTGTGAGAACGCATGAAATTTAATTTAACTCATCAAACTGAGCTGCATGTCAGTAAGGTTTGACTGTAGGCAAATTTTGGAATCCTAAATGTGGTGAATCAAATTTCAAAACTTTAAATTGCAGAAAATCTTTGTTGCTCAAATTGGATCTGCAACAAATAAGATTTGTTCTGCCTATTTAAACAAAAAGTAATCATTCTCTCTCTCTTTCTCTCTCTCTCTCTCTCTCACACACACACACACACACACACACACAGACACACACACACACACACACACACACACACACACACACACACACACACACACACACTTATAATAAGTCTTTCTTGTAGTTGTCAGTCTCCTTCCCCATGCGGTGCTGATTGATAACGTCATAGGGGAATTAACATGACACCCTGTGTGGACTTTACCCAACTGCTACTTGTCTGAAACTCTGTCATCCCTACAAACCTCCCAGTACCAATATCCGTCTCTCACCTTCGCTCATTTTCTTGCTTCTCTTTTACTCTCCTCTCACTCTTTCACACACTGCACTGTTTCCATTTAACTTTCCCCATCTTCCCATTTTTCTGCCATGTCTTCTTCACTACTGATTAAGAACTAGTTTAACCTTGTCTTTATCCACTATACTTGTTCTGGCTGTCTGAATATCTGCACTTTATCATTCTTTTTAGGACACATTCCATGTATTGTCTCTATTTCCAGCTCCATGTGTCTATAGTTTTCCAATCACACACACACACACACACACACACACACACACACACACACACACACACACACACACACATGGTGAGCAGATTGTGCGTGCAGTGCTTTAGTCCAGCTTGGAGAGAAGAAAAATATTGGCTCTCAGATGGTTCTCAGACTTTCACCTCCACAATCTGGATTTCAATTGGTTATTGACTCTAAGCTTTCTGTTTACCTTGGGACTATTACAGCCCTGATCTTTTGATGTAGGCCACCTTTTTTTATGGTCACGATCGAGCCACTGGTCCAAAAAACCACCACCTCACCCCAACCCACCACCATCCCCCATCACCAGAGTTATACTCTGCTTGGGGAACAAGGCAAATTATTTCTGAGAAACATCTCAGTGCTTCTTTCAATAATAATACAGTTCAAATGCCTTGAGGAGATGTGGTCTGATCTGGTCTGCAAATCTGATTTGAACATTATTTACTACCAGTCTAAATGATCCTAAAGAGCTTTGGGTCAGAGTGCTGGTACATACACCCAAAGCCCAAAGACATTTCTCAAGTCCTCGCTCTGTTACTATTAGACTAAATCAAAGGCTAATCTTATGAAATGGACTTAATAGCATTTCTTATTGTTGCGACAGTTCTGTTTTTTTCTCTTCCAGATTTCTGTTTGTCTGTAGAGCTGTACAATGCTGTTCCAGTATCTCTGGAGTATTCATTAGAAACAGACCATCTCATCCAGTCTCTTTGATGTTTTTCTCACTGTGTTTATAGTGTTTAGGTTCACAGATGCACAATCAGCAGAAAATTGTCTGTTTGACTTTTTTTTTGATAGCGTGGCAGTACACATCAAGATCGTCGTTGGAGTCCATGTTTCCAAAACATTTACTGAAGTCAGAGGCTCGGAGACACAGAGAGCATCTAAACATAAAGAGCCTTCACTTGCTTTGTGTTCCTGACCAGGCTTAAAGGCATGTATTTGATGATGTTGGGAACTAGCTTTCTACATACACATCAGGTCACATACACATACATATTCACATCAGGTCCAGAAATATTAACTGCTTTCAAAAATGAACAAAAATGATTGTGGATAATTACTATTAATTATAGTCAGGTGGGAAGAACTGGAGAAATGTGCATTCTGACCATTCTGTACAGTAGTGAGGTAAAGACAGTGCCAAAGAAAAATTACAGCAACAACCTTTTTAACCTACACAACTTGTTTCATGTGCTACTGATCTGATAGTGGACATTTCTATCATGGAAAATCTCATGGCCATTTGTATAGCTGTGTCAATCAAACTTGGGAAACAGGGATACCTGAAGCCGGCAAAACTATAGTTACAATACAGCTATCTTGAAATTGTGGTATGAGACCATGAAGCAAAGAAAAAAAAATCAATATGGCTGCTTCTGTGTAACTACATCTAAGTAGTATACCATAAGCACTTATGTTTGCAAGTAAAGATATTGGTATAAAAAAAAAGACAGGATGTGTGGCTCGCGTGAGTTGGTTGAAACTTTTATTCAATCATAAAAAAGGATCTGCTGTGTATGAGAGAAAACATGCTTCAGAACCATGTCCAGACTAAACTGACCTTTAGATGCCATCTCAAAACAAGTGCTGTTTGGAAAGTCTTTCCTAAGAGCAACCCACAAAATCCAGCTTCTGAACTTCACTAAGCGTTGCTGGAATGACTGAAACTGGGCTTTGTAGTCAGATGAGCTCTGGCGGTGAACACTATCAGCATTCTTGCAATCAGTTGGAGATTACGCGTAAAGAAAAGTCCCTAAAATGTTCTGCATTGGGAAGTGGTCATGTGTACGTGTCTCTGTCCTTGGTAGATAATCTAGAAGGAGACTAAATGGTGTCTTTTTCATATCAAATCCTTAAGAAGCAATAAGGAAATAAAAATACCATTATAAATCCCGTAGTAGTATTGACCACAGAGCAGGTAAAAGTTATTGCATCATAAAATGGAAAAGCCAATCACGTTTCAAATTGCAAACCTGTTCATTCATTCATTCATTCATTCATTCATTCATTCATTCATTTTCAGTAACTGCTTTATCCTGGATGTGGGGGTTATTTCAGGAACACTGTGCAAATGCACATCCTGAATGGGAAAATATTCTGCACACTTGTTCACACCCAGTTAATCTAACAACCGCCATGTTTTTACATACAAATCGTAGAGCCCGGAAAAAACCTACAAGGAGAACATGTTGTATTGTTGAACTTAGAACTGTTGTCTTGTTTAAAAATGGTTTCAGGGCAAAGTGGGAGACTTTAGTGACTACCTCATTCCACACTCAATTGATATTCAGTGACTGTTTTCACAGCTAATGTACTTAGATCTAAATGTATCCCATTTTGTCCCAGTACATGCTTGTGGATTTTTAATTTGTTTAATGACACTTGTAAATGTTGCTGCTGCTTTTACCCTTGAGGCAGGAACTCTCTTTCACACACACACACACACACACACACACACACACACACACACACACACACACACACACACACACACACACACACACACACACATACATACACACACACACAGAAGAAATGAGAAAGAAGGAGAGAAAGACAGACAGACAGAGAGAGCGATGGGGATGTTTTGTTCGAGAATGAGGAATATTTCCCTTTTAAATATTTATAAAACAATAAGCACAGAGGCCAGATCAATTAGAAAACACTTAATAGACTTCAGAGGTACTTAGAGGGTCATGCTCTCCTCTCTCTAAAGACACAAGCAGAGACATGACTTGTCTGTGATTGTTGTTTAGGATTGTTTATTAAAGTCTAAATGCTTTCAGCTTTAAATGTAATTCGCAATTTGCCTGACTGCACTTGTACCAAAGGAGGCACCATTATGGCTTTAATTTGCGGCTTTATAACATTATCTTTTTCACTTATGCGATTGCGCATTAGCATGTGGTGGGATTTAGCATTCGGTTTCGGACAGACTTGAACTCTCGGCAGGAGAGAAACAGGTGCTCGAAGTTCTAAAGGGACATATGGATCAAGATTTTAAAACAAATAACCGGCACATGTTTCTTCTCACTCTGCTTTGTTAAATACAGCTTAGAGTGAGTAGATTGTAGAAGCTTGAAATAATCTGTTATTTCTTCTGTAGTAACAATTTACACAGGAACGTGTATGGCAGGCCAGATAAAAGTCTAAATAAAAGTAGATTTAAAATGTGTGTAATTGTTGCTATGGTGAAGATTTATGTGATGAGACATGTTTAACACTAAGGCTGTTTCCCCTTGCCCTGAAATTCCTTTCCAGTTTACTAAATGGCCCACCAGCCTGTTCACCCTCTTCACACCACAGCTACCAACCAAAAAGGGTGAAAGCTAACATTCAACAAATGATGAATCCAGCTAGCTGCATCTTTTCTCTAAACGAATCTCATTCTACATCAACTCTTTTCTGTTGCCTCACTCCGGAGACCCTAAAACTGTTTTCTGCCGCTTTACTTTATACAAACTTTAAATGGAACTACAGTTTATAAACCAGAGATGGGGGACTCGAGTCATACTGTAGGACTTGACTCGAGTCAGACTTAAGTCGCAAATTTGAGACTTGAGACTTGCTTGACAAATATTAAAAAAAGGCTCGACTTGACTTTGACTTGACATTCATGACTTGAGACTTACTTGTGATTTGCACATGTGTGACTTACTCCCACCTCTGGTATAAACAGATCAAATGTATAATGTTTAACATAAAGCTTTAAAAGTCTGCAAATTACAATGGTAGAAGAACAATAAAATGATGTAGGTTGCATAAAATTTTAAAGTTTAACTTATTAATGATTATTTCCCTGACATATAAATGAAAGAAATGTGTGGAAATAAAGGATTAGGTATGTAACTGATATGCATTTGATTTAAAAAAAAAAAAAAAAAAAGCTCTTTTCTACCAAGTGTCGAGACGTGTGTCAATAGTTACATTAGAAATCCAGAAGTAGAACCTGTTGTAAATACTTGTCATAGGTTATAAATATTTAAAATATGCATATTTTGCTGTTGTTGTAAACTTTTTCCAGAGAAGACCAGGAGACTTGGATATCCTTGTGCAGTCTTTATTGTAGATACACGATGAAACGAGTCTGCAAGTCAGAGTGTACTGGCGCTGCAGTCATCAAGTCTGACTTAAAGTTGTAATACATTGTAAATATACACATTTTAGGGGACAGTCCCATCAGATAGAGACAAAACACTCAGGTGACAATCAAAGCATGAAAGGATGTAACAGCCCCCACACCAGATCCTGGAATTTCACCCTTAATCCCATTAACATAACAGTCTTTCTCAGACCTTGAATCAAATGGCCACCTTAAACAATGGGACAAATGGCACAAAGAGACAGATGATATCCTGAGTTACCTTGCCCCATTCCTTTCATATTAATGAGATACAGAATACAAGTCTAATGTAAAGTTTGAATTTAACTAGCATTGTAAGTTGATTTGGCTTCTACATGATCCACAAAAATATGCTAGAACTAAAAGGAAATAAAACAATGACTTAAAATTATTTTCCCACACCGTCAAATGCAATAATGTTACAAGAATTTCAATAGTCTTTGAAAAAAAATAATATTTGTCCTAGCATGCATCAAATAAACACAGGTTTATGAATAAGACTCCAGCGTTATCAGTTATTCCATTACTCCTGCCACATCTGCCCTTCCAGTAATATTTATCATAATAGGACTGAAAAAAGCATAAAGAGGTAAACAAACAGCGAGCAAATGGATGAAGGCCTTGTTTCAAAGCCTCTCATTTTAATGGGCCTCAGCTCTGAACGCAAACACGGCGACGGCTGAAATAATGAATGAATGCTTGTTATAAATTGTCGCATCTTATTATGCATGAGCGAGGATGCACAGATGAATTGCCGCAGGTCTGTTTATACGCAGCGCCTCTGAGCAGCGTGCTCTATGTGGTGACAAAATACACACAGAGAAACACACACATGTACATCTGACACTAGCCACGTTTAAATGCAATACATTTATTCATTAATATATCAATTCATACAGCGGCTTTCATGCACTATATTGTTATATACAGTAGTTTAACAATTTCACATTTATATGTCAACACCCTAAGTTCCCTTTGTCCTCTAAACCATACACACAGAGACACACAAACAGGAAAGAAGTAAGACTCACACTGTTGCTGATTGTGTTTGGTATTCGCCACACAGGAGCACTGCAGCAAAGCTAAGTGACAAAGCACACGTACACACACACACACACACACACACACACACACATATATAATTATAAATATTATAAATATTACAGTGTGAACAGAATTAATGAAAGAGTCCCTGCAGCACAGCATATCTGATAGAATTACAGTTTAAAGCTGCAATGTGAGACGTTAAAGCATATGGCAGTAAGCATGAGTGTGTGGGTGTGTGTTTGTGTGTGTTTGTGTGTGTTTGTGTGTGTGTGTGTGTGTGTGTGTGTGTGTGTGTGTGTGTGTGTGTGTGTGTGATGATAGTTATAGATGAACAGATGGCCAGACAGTGTCATGGCAGTCTCTGTTTAACACAGCGCCGATGAAATACTGTAATTGAGACAGTGACGGAGTTTAGTGAGTGCGTGTGTGTGTGTGTGTGTGTGTGTGTGTGTGTTCTCTCCTGCTCTCAGTCTTTCTTTATTTGCCTATCCTCTCTTCATCATTTGGGTGGTCCTCAGAATTTTGGGGGGCAGCAGCAGGTGTGTGTCTGTGTGTGTGTGTGTGTGTGTGTGTGTGTGCTTGTGAGTTCATGTGTGTGTGTTCTAAGAATGTCGATTTGCAATGTTTCGCTTTGCAAAGAGAATAAATGAGTGTAATTGCAGGTTCAAATGAAAGAAATACTCATTAGTATTTAGAAGTATTTAGAAATGAAATTCGAAAGATATGACATTCATACTTTTAGAGCATTTTTGAGGTAAGAACTTGTGCTTAATTTGTGTGTGACCAATGTAGTCAACATAGATAAAGAAATATTAAAACATAACACTTTTTACTGTTTTGCTCTAGAAGTGTAGAATTCTTGTGTAATTCGGTCATGTACATGGAAGAGAGTAGTACAGAGAAGTGATGCGCAGCAAGTCCAAAAGACGCACTTGGTTGGCTTTACATGACTTAGGTAAAGTAGGAATCAGTAGAAATTAGTAGTGAGAAGGAAGTAGAAAAAGTAGAAATATGAATATAAATTATATATAATATATAATATAAATATATATATATAATATATATATAATTAAAAAGAATTATGAAATTTATCTGAGATCGGGTTTTTGATAAAATTTAAATAAAATTTATTTTATTTTGTTAGATTCTAAATATACATAGGTTTATTTAGATCACATGAAATTTTATCTTTTATGAACAGAAAAAAATCTAAAGGACTTAAAATAAAAGCAAAAATTCACCAAGGTTTTGCCATGACCTTCTCAATCTTAGGCCTGATATGAAGAAGGCAGTGTATAACATATAGGAGATTAAACAGTACTGTAATGGACTGGTCTCCCATCCAGCCTCATACCCAGTGTTCCCAGAAATAAACTGTGACCTTGACCTGGTATAAAGAGGTTCATTCATTCATTCATCTTCTACCGCTTATCCGAACTACCTCTGGTCACAGGGAGCCTGTGCCTATCTCAGGCATCATCGGGCATCAAGGCAGGATACACCCTGGACGGAGTGCCAACCCATCACAGGGCACACACACACTCTCATTCACTCACACACTACGGACAATTTTCCAGAGATGCCAATCAACCTACCATGCATGTCTTTGTACCAGGGAAGGAAACCGGAGTACCCGGAGGAAACCACCGAGGCACGGGGAGAACATGCAAACTCCACACACACAAGGCGGAGGCGGGAATCGAACCCCCAAAGCTGGAGGTGTGAGGCGAACATGCTAACCACTAAGCCACCGTGCCCCCGTATAAAGAGGTTACTGGATGTAAAAGAGAAAGAGTATAAGATACAACTGATACAGATATATCAAGAAGATGGACTGTGTGTGTGTGTGTGAGTGTGTGTGTGTGTGTGTGTGTGTGTGTGTGTGTGTGCGTGTATGTGTGTGTGTGTGTGTGTATGTGTGTGTTTTACAACTTAAAATGATTTAAATGCTGTTCAGAGGTAATAAATGCAAAAGATAGACATAAAAATGTATAAAGAATATTTATATCACCTTCAGAAAGTTGGTGCAAAAACTGACACTATTAATATCTTCAACCGTTAATATACAAACTTTTCTGTTCTTTTGTTATTTGTGATAATGAAGGAATATCTGTGAAGCATCGCAGACCTATAAATTACATGTATTTGTATTTTTTTGTGTATGCAAATGTTTGTTTACAGGTTTAAGTACATTTCAGGTTTAAAACACTGGAGTATTCCTTTAAAGCCTTGGGTGACCATGTAAGCAATAATCCACCACAGTTATATATAAAAGTGTACACTTCATAAATTTGTGAGGTAAAATGCAGTTCCAGCACTTCATAGTGAAACAATAGCAGTGACGCTGTAGTCATTAATCTGCAAACCTTAATAAAGAATACTGCACATTAATATACACTGCTCACTAATCTTGCCTTTTTTGTATCTTAATGAGATTAATATCCTATCATGATGTAATCCACGGTCATGATAAGGATTTTCACTTTTTGAAAGCACCTTCCATATTTATTCTTAAGTTAAATTATACAGTAGTCAGGGCTTTAATTGCATTGGCACTTCATGCTCTGTCCCTTTATGGTTAGTGAACATTAACAGATGGTCTATCAACATTAATAATCAAGAGGTTATTATCCCAGTCCAGGATACAAAGTATATCCCACATGTAGTATGTATTCATTCCAAAAAACATTAGCCAGGTTTTCATTATTCTTCATATGTGTGATAGGACAGGTTAAGTCAGGTCAAGCTGCTTAATGATGTCTAAAATCTTGCTGGCTCACAGTCAATGTCATTGTTTGAGCATTGCTAGATGCCGTAATAAACCAGACAAAAGCCTAATCAACTCATTTTTATTATTTCTACTATTATTTCTAACCTATATCAACTCATTTCATTATACAAACTTCTGTCACAACTTTGTAATTCTTTGATATACAGTAGGACTCAGGCAAAATATTTCAATTTGTATATTTTATTAATTGCGCACCAAATCAGATGCAAATATGTAGCTGAACTGAAACTGAAACACATAAAATGAAACACATTATATACATTTTCACTTTTGAAGGGAAAAAGATTTTTAGTTTTTTGTTTGGATTTAAAAAATATGAATATGCAAATTAGAAATATGTTCTAGTTTAAAGGTTTTCACAGTATATGCTATAGTAGAAATTGTAATCATGTTAATTTGTGTTTTTGGCACTGAGCAAGGAAAAAGCCAAAAACTGTAAAGCCAAAAACTTTTCTATATCTCTCTGATACATTCTTAAGGGAATGCATCTGTGTTTTTCACCCTAATCGCTACCCACTGCATTTGCAGCATAGATGTGATTACCACAGGAAAAAAATAACACATTTTCAACAAATTTTCCCATACTGAGAAAAGAACGGAAAACCCATTTTCTACACCTACAACTTATAATGGAAGTCTAAGTGCAGTTGCTGAACTTTGTCAATTAATGTTACACTCTAACAATAAAGTTCTAGTAGAAAGACTTACCAAAGCTGATACTGTATTGTTTTGAGATTTTTTTGCATAATTAAACATAGTTGAATCTGGCACATTTACTATGTGCTATGCTGACTATGTTAAAGGAGTCCAATTGCTGAAAATATGAACAATCCAGATTTATTCATTCATTAGCACATGATCCTGTTGAAGCCAGAATGCATCTGAAGCCAATCTCAGGTATACTAGGCATTATACACCCTGGATCACAGAGCACTTTGCACACACGTATTCACACGTTCATTAACACGTGGTGGCAATTTGTATACTCAATGCATCCACTGGCATGATGAAGCCAGACATCCCATAGGAAACCCACAAGAGCAAAACATTTAGAACTCCACACTGACAGCGAAATCCAAGCTCAGGGTTAAACTGGAGATGTTAGAGCTGTAAGGCAGCAGCACTACCCACTGCTAACAATTATCTAGATTTTAGAGCTTTATTTATTTATTCCTTGTGAGATTTGAATTAACAGGTTTCTATTCTTCCATGTGGTAATTGCACATGCTTTATCCATGTGGTAGATAAAGTTTAGCTTGAAAAACACATGGGTTTCCCCTCTCTGGTTTCTGCTTGTTTCTCACTTGAGCGGTGTTTGTGTTTTCACATAATCATACTCATGTGCATAGCTTCAGCAGTGGCATCATTTAACCATTATGGTTCAGTTTTACACCAGAAATGACCCTTTGACGACTACTTGTTATCTACCTCATCTCTCCCACCACCCACTGTTGAACCGTTTCAGCAGATTGAATTGGTGAAGGACTTATTATTTGATTATCAACTCCATTTTACCTTGACATTTAGTTTGACTGGATAATTTAATTAAAGGCATGGGCTGTGACAGCTTATCGTTTTTGCATCACCCGACTGATCCACATCTGGGTCTGAGTAGATTTTTCCCAAATTAAACACTTATACTTAGGAGATCAGGAGTCGGTAATAGCTGCACTGGGTGTGTGGAGGATTCTTTACCTTCTCACAGCCATAAAGTGAAGGCACTTATGAGTCTCTTTTTTCTTTTTAGAGCTCTTGCTGAAATAGGTGCCTTTATTTTAATGCATGTGTAATAAAACTGAATTTTATTGGGCAGATCTATGAGAAGCTAAGTGGCGCATGGATTGCAGTGGGTCAGGGGCCAAGCTTTAATGAAGCATATGGATGTGTTTTGCTGTGTGGTTTGGCAAATACTTTACCCAGCACTACTCTGTGGTCTTTTCCTCTCTACCTACACTGATGTTCCTAAAAGAATTAAAAACAGTTCTTATATTCCCTACAGAGACCATGAGGTTTGGCAATTAAGGTGTATAGACTAGTGAGCTTGTCATTCCCATAGTGATTTTCACTCAGTCATGACAGAGTGGTTCAAGACTACTATTCTATTCTTGTTTTTCTTTAATTGGATTGACAGAGACAATAATAAATTTTAGCTTCCCACTGATCAATTGATGTCCTTTTAAGCCATTAAAACAACTTCAAACTTGTAAAATCTGAGCAAATTTTCTAAACTTTTCTATACTTGGAGGTTTTGAGAATGTCGTGGACTTTAAGGTGAGGAATTTGAAAAAAAGACCATATCCTTTAAAGAGGAAAAACATACAGCATATATGCATTAGCACACAGTGGCTGAGAATTGGATTTGGAAGGTGATATTACAAGAATATTTTCAGTAGTGCTCCTTTCTGTTGAAAAAACCTTAGAGCTTCAGAGTGGGATGTTGGTTCTCTTCCAGCCCCTGTTTCCCACACTTCTCACACACTACAGCAATACCAAGTAGCAACTGAATTTCCAATAGCTTTCCCTCATGGACAATGTTTATTTACTATAAAAGTTAACGGTTTGTGGATAGATGTTGTCAGCAATACTGGTTACCACATATTGTGTGGGATTTTATGCTCTGATGATGTCTGGAGAATTGGTACTTTGTGCCTTATCCAGTGTTTAAAAAACAAAATCTATATGTTGGTTTAAACAGATGATTTGTCATTGCTTTGGGGTAGTTAAGGGTTTTAAGTGTGGAATGTGCATGGAACCATAGATAAATATGAATTCTTAGCTTTTGTTGAGATCTGTAAGTGTTCTTTTGTTTTACTTGGAATTACTTAGAATTTTGAATCAGTTCTACTCAGAGGTTTGAATAGTTATGGGATCTTATTTTCTCTATATACAATGGAGTTGTTAAAAGTTGTCAACTTCCATCTGGAATTTTGGACAGTTAAGAGTTATTAGTTTCTACATAAAAACCAGGATGCTTGGCTTTTAGTTGAAGCTTCACATTTGATAAGTGTAATTAGTTTAATTATAAGTTGGTATAAATTATACTATAAGTATAAGTTTATACTATAAGTTAGTATAAATTATAAGTTTAATTATAAATTATAGTTTAAATTATAAGTTATTGATAAGTGTAATTACTACTACTAAGGATACTTGAATCTTTGAATATATAATGGTGTTAATCTTCAAGTTAGAAATGTTGAACTTTGGAAAGTTAAGGATTCTTAAATTTAAAAAAATTAACCTAATTAAAGCCTTAATTAAAAAAAATTAACCTTAATTAAAAAAAATTAAAAACCACTGAATACCTTAGAATTCTTAGATTCTACCCAAAACTTTTGGTAGTCAAGTGGTCATAGCTTCTACTTGATTGAACTTTGGTTGTTTAAGGGTTCTTAATATTTGCTTGAAACATTTTATAGATGAGGTCTCTGAGTTTTTATAGAAATGAAGGAAGGTTATAGTCTTTGGTTTCTTTTGAAAACTTTTTGAGATATATAAATTCTTAGAATCTACCTGAACATTTTGAGAGATGCCGGTTTATAGCTTCTACTTGAAACATCAGGTAGCTAAGAGTTGTCAGTTTCTACCAGAAACTTTGCTTATTTAAGGATTCTTTACGTTTGCTTGGATCATCAGATAGCTAAGAGTTCTTTGCTTTGCATGCAATCAAGGGTAGATAAGCTTGCTTAGTTGAAACTTATAATTGAAATGTTGCATACATTAGTTAGCTTCTATTTGGATCTTTACAGTTAGTTGCTTAGTTCTTCAAGTAATGTTTATGCATTTCACATTGGAAAATGAAGCTTACTGTAACTTTGATTCTGCTAATTATATTTGAAAGTACTACTTAGAACCATCTTTAATAGAGAATTCTCTGTTGAACCTCCTCAAGGACATATCAAATTATGCTAATACACTCATTTAAAGTTCATTGTAAAAACCCCAACATTAAAAAGCCTAAATATAAATCAATATAGATTTAATTTAAGTTAATAAATTGTAATAATATACATAGTTTTCACTGTGTATGTGTATACAGGTAATTAACTAATGTGGTGTACTATCTATTCTGAATTAATAGTGACTCATTCGCCTTTATTTCCTTGAATTTTTACATTCAGTTCAATTTTATTTGAATAATGGACATCAAAGCAGCTTTACAGGGACGGAAATATTTAGAATAAAATTACATTAAAATGACATTTATATTTATCTCAAATGACCAATGGTTGCAAAGAAATACTCCCTGATACGATATGAGGAAGAAGCTTCAAGAGGAACCAGACTTATAAAGAAACCTAGCCTCATCTGGGTGACTGGTGAGTGAGATTAGAAATAATGTTTCTTCCTAAAACTGTATGTAGTCAAGCAGAGTTGTAACCAGGACCTTTTGAACAATATAAGAACTCAGAGATTATGCTGACTTATAAATTAGCATGACACATTTCAGTTTAATGTTGATCAAACATATAGCAAAGCTTATTTATTCAGCCTAAATGTCTGGCCAAATATTCTTACAATTTTACTAAGTAAAAGTAGAAGAAGAAGAAGAAGACTCAGATGAAACAGGAGCAATCATAATTGTTTTTATTCTATTACATAACTAATTTGTCTCATTTGTCATTTACATAAGTGTACTGTCATAACAACTATATGAAATTTGTCACATTTACACAATGCATTGGAGAATATGGGCTAAGTACAACTAACATTCATCCCCATTAGGGAAGCAGGGACTGATAGAGTGAAATCCTGCTTGAGAATCACCCTTGACATTATCTAACCATATGAACTCTTATGAGTGGCTCCATGTCCATCTAAAGTAGGGTTTTAAAGGCTTGCCAAAAACAAACGTACATGTATGCAGTACCTATGGTCAATATGTTTTTGTTAGGTTGATGTTATATTATCCTGTAAATGCATAGAATGGCATAATAAAAACACATCATGACAGTACATGACAATAGATGTTAGTTTCTGCATTTTATTTCACGATCTTAAGCATATATAGCATGTGTATCTTGTGAATGTTCAAGCCTATTCTGTTAAACTTGAACCCAGATGTAGTTTATTTTGATAATGATGTAATGTCCTGTAGCATTCATGACCATCTTTATCTTGACTAAAGACCCAATAAAATGTAGAAAGCATACATACAACTTACATTTTATACAGATCAGACATAAAGAAAAAAATAGAGCAAAGCGATGCAAAATTGAATTTTATGAATGTAGCTCAAAGACACCTGACGAAGTCCACAGGCACTTTGTGGTGCTTGATACTCTTTGAGTGTATTAATTCAATCAGTTTAAGTGCTACAAAAGTAAACTGTCTTTATAAAATTCTGCTCTGAAAAGTTAATTCTATCAAGAAAAACAAAACCATGTTTTCTATAAAAGAAGAGCACTGGATAAAAATAGAACTGAACACAATAAAAGACAAAGTTAGCTAGCGCAACACATTTTGCATATTAATATTAATCACTAGGCTTTTGTACATTCTCTACTCATCCTTGGGTGATAAATGGAAGCAAAAGCTGGTTATTGAGTGAAGAATGTACATTAAGATGTTGAATATAGAAGTGCTTCATTGTGCCGTAAGAGCAGTTCGTAGAAGATAATCCATGTTAGCTTCTGTTTACTATACTATAATACTAAGAACAATTTCTAATCCATTCAATCACTTGTATTCCTTTTTAATGGTATGAAAATATCAGTACTCTGAAGACCAAACTGACAGAAAATCATTGTCTGCAAAACTGAGAGCTTTGTTTTCATTTCTCTGGCCACACAAAAGATGACAGCTGTCCTCTGTTGCCGTATGTGTTCACAGAGGAAGCAATGAAGAGGAAAAAAACATAAAGCGACTTGTCTTCCCTTTTCACCTGTAAGTGCTTTCTGCAAAACGGTGGAGTAGAGCTCCACAAGTGAGGCAATGGAGCCATAAAACGCATTTCACTCCAACACAGCAGCTAGCTGCAGAGGCCAATAATACGCTCCATAGAATGATTTAATGGAAAGCACCCAGCTGAGTGAGGAGGACGGCTCTGAACAATAATGCGCAAGAACAGACTCTCTATTGCTCTGCCAGACAGGAGGTGAATACTGACTTTAGCTTATCAAGCCAAGCCAAAGCTAGTATTATTAGCCAAGTGAAGTGAAAACAAAGGAACAAAGCAATAAGGCAATGGTACACACCAGGTTCTGTCAAACTAACATCCAACCATGAGGGCATCTTTCAGCTGCTCCAAGGCCAATGCTACAGAAATAAGTAAATATACAGTTGTTTCAGTATGCAGTAATTTTATTGTCCACTATTTACATTAGATAAGCCTGAGTAAAATAGAAAAAAGTCTCAATACTGTGCTCCTTAAACAAAGTTTGATCAATACTATAGTGGTTATTTATTGCAGTTTGAATCCCACCACCATTCCTCAGTTTGTGCCCAGTGACCTGAGAGTGATGCACTAGATTACAAGCTCCCATTCTGGATTGTGGAGTAAACTACAAAGCCATGCAGCAAACACAGTAAAACTAGATGTATGCAAGTGTGTGTATCTACTCAATGTATGTCTATGCCACTACCGCTCATTAGATTAATGAAGGAAGGATGTAATCCTTGGGAAAAAGAAGCACATGAAATTGGTTGGTTTTGGTTGCTGTGTTGTGGTGTATGGATACTATGTAAGTGTTTGCCCACATTCACACGGCACATTCTTGATTGCTTTTCTACCCTTTCTATCTTGTACCTTCTTGGGGCATCACCAGATCAACGTGAAGTGATTTGATATTAGGTATGTAAGTTTTCCCCAGTTTATTTGCACTTTCTTTGCTGTGAATAGCTAGTAGTTTTTACCTATAACTAATCCACCAATTAGACAGTTAGTTTGATAGGAAACACTACACAGTTCAACATAAAACCTAATGGTTTTCTCCATGAAAAACCTCCTCAAATTAGCAAATGTACGGGGTCCCAAAAAGGACAAACTGAAGAATCTTTAAAGGTGCTGGCTAGACCTACTGTTTTAACAGCATTACCACCAGCACAGTGATACAGCACTTACAGCCAGGCAGAACCACTCAGAGTCCAAAGATGCTGAGCTGGCTTTGAGCACAACCACATTAGAGCATCTAATGGACCCCAGTTTACCACATGTGGCCCACTCACCAACCACAGCATGAATCATTTACCCATGGTTCTCAAACCTGGGTTAGTCAGCCTTGGGGTGAAACCGAGAGAGGTAAATGGCGAACAGAAGTCTGAAGATGAATCATTGAGTATTGAGTCTGGGAATTACACTGGTGATCTGTATGTGTATGAAAGGAGTGGGTAATGTATTAAGCCGACTCCCTCTGCTGTAGAGAATTGCAGAATTGCATCCCACTGACCTGCTATAGTTTGCTTTCTGTGAAACAAGAACCATACAACTCAGCACTGTAACATAAATCTGGGTGGAAGTGAGGTAATAGCGGAGGGAATACGATGCACTTAAAGTATGTATGTGTGGAGGAAACAGAGATTGTATGTGGGTATATCAAAAAAACATATCTGCTTTATAGAGAGAGAGAGAGAGAGAGAGAGAGAGAGAGAGAGAGAGAGAGAGTGCGCTAAGTATAGATGTGAGTCATTACAACTGTAAAGGTCAGTAAATGTCACCTTTTCAAGATGTCGCCTACACTCGCTGATACAGAATTGGCTTCACTTCACAAACCACCATTAAGGGTAAAAACAGCACCACTAACAGGCCTGGACTTAAAGGGCAACCTTTCAAATTTCTGTAGACTACTTTGAAGGAAGGAATCTGACCAACACCTCAAAGACATGCTTTTTAATCCTATTTTTAGGCAGGTTTGGAATAAAGAATATTAAGAACAAAGACAAAACAAAGCAAAGGAGGTTAGTGCGATTGAGGCATTCTTCTGGAGTCCATATAAGGCCTATAGGTCCAGAACTAGAGCTCTAATTCATCTGAGAGTTTGGTGGGACCAGATCATCAGGAGCAGGAGGCAACAGGTGCAATCAGTCTGAAAAACAGACCTCCCTTCTTAGCTCTTGGAGTGTCTTTAAAGCATGAAGTGCTTGGGTTGATGATCTTCATTTGGTTCAAGTGGAAACCTTATGGATTAGTTTGTTAAGGGAACAAATGCATGGTTTACATACATATATTTTGGAGTATACATTAGTTATAATACATTGGAAAATGCTATAAGGCCATTTAGATTTGGTTGGTGATGTTAAATGAGATGTATTAGATTCCAGTGCTATATGAAGCCCAATTTAGATCAAAGTGTCATAACACATGACTGCTGCTGGTATGTTCTGAACTGGGTTTCAGCCTGGGTTTTGACCATGGAACATTTAGATAATATGAGGATGTTTCTGTAAAAGTGAAGAATGTGGCAAAAACATCTGATCTGCTGAAGTTCTTCAAGCCCACAGACCCAGTGCATCAGGTAAATGTCCATACTGGGTTTAATAGGAGCTGATAGCCACGGTTAGGTCATGACCATCAGAACAACCACCATGCCACTTTTCTCCTCGCTCTTCCCACCCCTTTGCTCTCACTGGCACTTCTTCTTCATCATCTGCTTGATGGTGTCACCTCCTTCAGCTGTTGCCTTCATGCCTGTGATGGCTGAGAATCTGCCTGAGCTCCTCCATCCATCCTCACCACTGGGAAAAGAGAGTGAGAAAGAGTTTTGTTTTTGTTTTTGATGAATATGAAAGGTTCCTACTATTCTTTGAGGGTTTGTACAAGCATTACTCTTATACAATTTATCATAATTAAGAGATTATGGTTTTGAAGTGTTCCACATCATTCCACATGAAATTACACATCAGACCATTTTTGTATCCATCCATTTTTTTTCTTCCTAATGTGAAAATTAAAAGTTATTTATTTACTTGGGTTTGTGTTTAAAAGATGAATTTCTCCAAAGCACACAGTTAAACTGAATACTATGGTTGTTTCTCTTTATAATGAATGGTTTTTTGCATTCTGAAGATGTTCTCCCCTGAACTCTTTGATAGGAGATCCCTCTGATCTACACAGACATGTTAAGGGACTGACCAAAGAACCCAGAAGATTTTTTTTTATTTTATTTTAGATCGATTCTTTTCTAAATTTAGAGTCATATTGAGGAAGGGTTGCCAGGTTTAATAAATCTACAGCTTAACTACTTCTAAAACTCTTCACCTACTCGCATTGGAAGCAAAACATGTTTTTCCTCTTTTTGTCGGTCTTTGTTTGTCAAACAAATTCACTGTGGTGTGAGTATTTTCAATACGTTTTTTTTTTTCTGATTGCCTTACAGGCCATTACTCAATCCATAATTCCTCTTTCCTTCTCTCAAACTTTCAGTACAGCTAACAGCAGGGAAAAAAATGAATTGAACAAAAGAGGATGTATTTATTCAAATTTAACCTTGATCGCCACAACCTGCTTTGAAACCAGTCAAAAAATTGCCACCCACAGGCTTGCTTTTTCCAGACACACAAGAAAAAGTAAAACCCACAATCCTGGCAACCCTGTGTGAAGGACTAGGTTAATATTGTTTCTTCCAAACTCACAAGTACATGGTGACAGTCAAAATTCGGAAGCTGTTTATTAGTAGATATGATATTTACAATTCTGTGATCAAGCCTGATAAATACTGATGACATATGCTAACAAGCAACAATGTGCCTTTTTGATTTCAAGTTGAGTTTTAATTTGAGTGCCTTAGGAGAATATCACATGATTTTAAGCTTCCAGTCTATTCAGCTTTCACCTAATGGGGGCTCTCTTGAGCTGGATGCTCACCGTGGCCCCTCCACCCTCCCCCATACTCGTTAACTGCAATCATTACTACATTCAGTACGACACACAAATGCCCCATTTTCCCACTAAACCCTTCAATCTGCTGTCAATTGTGGGGCCATGGAAACGATTCAAGAATGCAAAGAGCGCTTTTTGAACTCCTTGGTTCCATTTTTGTGTCTGAATTGCGGACACACCATGCCGATGCAATGGTACAACAGGGTTCAGTCCTAAAGCGCCTGTTTATTTATCCTATTTTTTTGGCCTGTCAGTGTCTGACATCATAAGTATCTCTCCAGTGCATCTTTTCCCTAATGTGAGAAGCAAGTGCCCATTCTCTGTTTGCCTGTGCAGCTCAGAAGCGTGAGGTTTTACTTGCTTTGTGGGTTTAAGTTGCTGATGCTTTACAACTGGGAAGGTTGAAATGTCTGGTGCATTAAGACTTGTGTAACTTGTTTGACTTTGGTTGTCTCTGGGAAGTTCATAAAGTCATTTCCTTTGTTAGTGATTTCTAGGCAAATCACTAGGCCTTTCATTCACAGTTGCCTGACAGACAAGCACATTGTGTAAGCTCCTGATATAACTTTTTACTGTTTACTTCACTGATCCAGCAGAAAAAAAGTGGGGGAAAACTCTACTGCCTATTGACTTCTGAATTTTTCATTTGATGCTTGTTTAAACAAAATACACTTCAACCTGTTCTTTTTTTTTTTTTTTTATGAGACACAAAGCACCTCATGCTGATGCTGTGTTGTGTTCGAATCTTTTCCACATTTTGTGCAATATACGTGAAGGAAGGATGTGTGAATTTTTTGCTGTTGTTTAAAGAAGCTTTTTTGTTACTAGAAAAATGAATTGGTTCAAATGAATCATACTTTTCCAGAATCAAAATATGAAAATATGTGGAAACGGTGATAAAACACACAATCACAAAAAAAGCACAAAATCGTCACATTTAAACACTTCAAAAAGTGATAATAAAGACAGACTTTTATCCATAGACTTTTAAAAGAAAAAAGTAGCCATATACTTTCTGCCTTTTGTCAAGGGTGAAAACACCATTCTTTATCACAAGAAACATTACCTCCATTATGACCGAGTAGTTACTGAGGTTGAGGTAAATCCATCACATATAGCCTCATGTTGACTTTCACTGCAAATTTTATGTGTTGGCCCACAGGATCCAAGTTCTAATACATATCTCTAGTCTCAACATGATGTCCTGTAAATCGTTCGGTCAAGCATTCAAGGGGAAAGAAATCCCCCAATTCATTCCTGTATTTGCATCCATTTGGATACATATCCAACTACAACACCAAGTTTAACTACAGCATGTGATACTCAGGATTTTAATTTTCTATAATGATAGATGTATTTTTCTAGGATCAACAGATAGAAGGCATCTATAACCAGTTTATGCAAGACCCCATTAGGAACAATGCAGTTTATGGGTCTCTTTATGGTAGATTTATCAGCCATAGAGGAGAACACAAAACACTTACATTGTATTACAGCTAAGAGAGCGTATATCTAATGTCTATGTATGAAACTTAGTGCTCTATTGTACATCTTTAGTGGTCTGAGGCTGTTTCTATCCTTGTTTGCACATTAATGTCCAACTAGAAAGAACAACAAAGCTATAAATGATTTGGAAAGAGAGTAGAAGAGTAATGGCCACATTAGAGAGGTTGGGGACTTATTGATGCCGAAAATGTAGCTGCAATTGTCAATGAGAAAAGAAAGGGAAAAGGGACATAAAGAGAGATGGAGAAAGAAATAAAAAGGTTTGTGGGTCATAAGAGACTAAAAGCCAAGGAGAGCACTATATAGAACAATTTAAAATTTAAACAACCCATCCCCTGTCTGACATCCATTCATCCATTGCCCCATTCCCCATGGGTCAGATAGAGCTGCAGAGGATAGAGGGAGGTAGGAGAGAGAGAGAGAGAGAGAGAGAGAGAGAGAGAGAGAGAGAGAGAGACAGGAAGAGTGATTACTGTTGATCTTGTTGAGAAAGGCTGAAGTGGGTTGGTAAAGTTTACCTGAGGGAAATCTCTCCCAGTCTGCGTCTACATCAGACAGCATGGAGTCTTTCTGCATCTTGATTCTGTCATGGTAGTGTTTTATGTGTATGTGGACAGCCAGAAGGTGTTTAGCAAAATTCTATTTGAAACTGATATTGATTTGAAATCCAATGCTAGTGTTACCTATAATCACTGTTGTCATTATCTGCACTGCACCATAGATCTGTGGTTCTAACCTCTGACCCATGACTAATGAAATTGCAGCCCAAAATGTGCACTCCTTCATTCAGCTGTTGTATTTGTTTTAAAATAGATACAACTTGCACTGCTAGGTTTATTGTTGTGTATTTGCCCATGATTTTGACTGTGTTATCCTAGGCACTCATAATACACTGGTTAAAAGGGTATAAATTGAAACATTTTCCAATGAATTCTAAGGCATTATAATAATAAAATGTATAATAATAATAATAATAATAATAATAATAATAATAATAATAATAATAATAATAATAATAGGAAGAAGTAATCGCATTCCTCAATACAAGACATGATATATATGAAATATATGAAACAGCCATTAATTATTTATTAATTATTATAAATATACTGTATTAATGATATACATTTATAGCTGTCTTATCTGTACAGTTAAGGTAGTAAGACTTGCATTTGGCTTCAGTAGTAACACTGTTTGTTAAAAATGTAAGAAAGTAATACATTACATTTTAATATAATAATATAGTAATATAATACATTTTATCATATAATAAATCATTTATGAAAAAAGAATTAAGCTTGCATGGACATTAGTGTCCATTTTAATAAGAAATAATGAATACAATGTATTTTTAAAAAAGTAATTTTTAAAAACAGTATAAGATTTTCCCCCTTTTTTAGGAAATTTGTGGACATGGCAACTTTAACTTCAGAGTACTGGATCCAAAGAAAGCTTTCTTTTTTTAATTAGATGCAGCTATACCTAAGTACTTCAGCTTCCTAAACCCTCTGGTTTTTGTTAAACAAATTTATCTTAATCCACCCTGACACCCTGGAGTGATTCTGAAATGAAGGAGAGATAAAAAGATCAAGACCTCAGTTAAGGATTAGAAGGAAATGCTTGATTTTCTGATTTATTGAGGTTTTTTTTTTTTACTTTAATGAGTTGCCTATACACAACAACACACAATCACGGAAAGTGTGTTAGAGGCTTCTGATATAGCAGCACAAGCCTTTCGTGGTCATTCTAATTAGCAGCCATTAAACACTGGTGTTGCAGCAAATTTTGAGTCCCAATCCCCCCACACGGAGAGCGAGCAGGCTGTACCGAGTAGTGCAATCCATCACCACACACCTGCTAATGAGCCAATAAGGCAAACAAAACGCTGAGTAAAAATACTGGCTGAGACAACTGA